>NW_024404713.1:0-38715 GCF_905171775.1 Rana temporaria
TCTGTGACACGATTGCAGGACACCGGCAGTAATCGAGTCGACGGGTCCCGTGGGCACGGTCACGGAGCTCGCAGCAGGGGCCTGGGTGCCCACATGGCGGCAAATTTAAAGGCACGTACATGTACGCCCATTTGCCTGTCCGTGCCATTCTGCCAACGTAAAAGTGCGTGCGGCAGTATATAAAATACTTATTTCTTTATTAATTTTTTATTTTATTTGTTTCCACATACCCTCATTTATATTTTTCTTGTGTCACATAGAATGATTGTTGCACACATTCAGTTGATTCAAAATTAGGGGTCAATCGATTATTAGAGCGGCAACTTATTGGGGGCTGATAATCAAATAATCGGTATCGGTCAGAAAATTACCAATATTGGTCAGACTTCCTCCCCCTGTCCCTGCGTGGCGCTCGCTGCAGTCTCTGCCAATCCCTGTCAGCGGTGCAGCAGAGAGATAACATCATCTCTCACTGCCCGCCTCGCATCACCCCTACAGCAGGGCCGCGAAGGCTGCTCTTGACGGAGCCGCAGGCGAGCAGAGAGATAGTTATGTCATCTCTCACCGACTGCCCGCCTGTGGAAGTTTACCCGCTCAGACGCCGCTGCCAGAAGTAGTGACAAGCTGTATGCATATAGGTGGCAGGAGACAACAAATGACATGCTGCATCTGGTGACGGTGAGGTATAGAATATCAGCACCTGATATCGGCTATCGGCCTAAGAATCGGTATCGGCCCTGAAAAAACGAGATCGATCTACCCCTAATTAAAATGAACAGATTAAATGGCCAATCTCATGAAAAAATGGATACATATATGACCAACATCAAATCTCAGATCAGGAACCCAAGAGGTACAAAGAGCCTGCGATCAGAGACCAGCTACATCCTCATCACCAGACACAGATCATTAACAAAACATTTTAGAGGCCAACCAACACACAGCTGTCACCTGTCTGCAGGTGATCACATGACATGTACAACAGGATGACGCCGTCCTCTGACAGCTAAACAAAACTGGTTTCTGGAAAGCAGACGATTCAGTTTGGCCGTTTTCTCCTCTTATCAGTGTTGTCACACATTCTGCTGGTCTCCCCGATTTTCCTGTGTGGGAAATGGCTGATGTGAGTCTAGGATCTCCAGGGACTCAGGAAAGGGGAAAATAAGTAGAAGAGATCGGTGTCTAGTGATGAGTCACTTCCCCTCCTCTGCTCCATCACACCAGCCTGCCTATACCATGGCATGACTCTGCAGATGGAAATACTTCATACTGACGTCCCAGGGAGGTACATGTCCAAATCCAGGCATTTAGGGCCAGATTCAGATACATTTACGTTGCTCCACGGCAGCGTAACGTATCCCATTTACGTTACACCGCCGCAGGTTTACAGCGTAAGTGCCTGATTCACAATGCTCTTACCTGTAAACTCGCGGCAGTGTAACGTAAATTCGCTCGGCGCAAGCCCGCCTAATTCAAATGGGGCGGGCACCATTTAAATTAGGCGCGTTCCCGCGCCGAACGTACTGCGCATGCTCCGTCGGGAAAATTACCCGACGTGCATTGCACTAAATGACGTCGCACAGACGTCATTTGTTTAGACGTTAACGTAAATGGCGTCCAGCGCCATTCACGGACGACTTACGCAAACAACGTGATTTTTTTAATTTCGACGCGGGAACGACGGCCATACTTAACATTGCTTAGAACACCTAGGGCTCAGCCCTAATTTTACGACGCGTATCTCGACGGAAACGGCATAAAGTTCGAGCGACGGGTAACACAGACTTTCGTGGATCGCCGCAACTAGTCATTTGCATATTCTACGCCGACCGCAATGGCCTCGCCACCTAGCGGCCGGCATAGAATTGCATCCTAAGATCCGACAGTGTAAGTCAATTACACCTGTCGGATCCTAGGGCTATCTATGCGGAACTGATTCTATGAATCAGCCGCATAGTTAGGACGGGCGGATCACAGAGATACGACGGCGTATCAGGAGATACGCCGTCGTATCTCTTTTGTGAATCTGGCCCTGAGTGTGCCTGATGATTTGCTAGATCTAATAGGAACGGGTACATTGTAACCCAAGATGGTAGAACAGGGAAGACATGAAGCCATTCAGAATTCCCCAAGCAGTGCAGAGGCTTAGTGGTTAGCACCTCTGCCTTCCAGCACTGGAGTCCTAGGTTCAATATAAAGAACTGCAATAATCCCCCCCCCCCCCCCCCCCAAATATAACACACCACCATGGAAAAGCTATCTGTACTGATACAGTTTTCACCCCAGACTTTCCACACAATGAAGGAAGACATTTTTGGAGATAAGCCTATAAACGACACAAAACCTTGTTTGAGCCCAAATAGCCCAAAACAATGGAAATAGTGCCGCTCGAATGTCCCGCAAACCTGTATAAGTCAGATCAGCATGTGAATAGACTGGTGTAAGACAGACAGGACCAGGCTCTAGTAGACTTCAACAAAATGGCAGCTGTCTGCACATAGACACTGACTCCCTGTTCCATTAATGTGAATAACAAGGAGTAGAAGAAACGTCACGGATTAAGCTCCGTAAAGGCGCGAAAAAGCATCGGAGAAGTTCTACACAGATGGGGAAGAGGCGCTGAAGCCGTCATTTTTTTAATTTACATTCATGCAACAGGGAGTTGGTGTCTGTGTGCAGACAGCCGCCATTTTGTTTGAGATCAAAAGGTATAACACCATGTAAATCAAAAATGCATTGCAAAGTGCTGTGTTTCTAACACATGCTTGCTGATTGGAGGAGAGATGAGTGGGGCGACTTTAACAATAAGCTGCTGCTCATTCATTATCCAATCACAATATTAAGCAAACTGTATTGTCTGGGCTGCAGTGGAAAAAGATAAACAAAGTCTGGACATGGCTACTGTACCTGGACCAAGAAATTAGCTGAACTGATTTAGAACCAGATTGTCAAGTACATCTTCATAGAAGTATTTTAAATGCTTCTATAAATACACATTTGAAATACATATGTGTAAACTTAGTTACCAAAGATGGTCCCAATTCTGTTGCACTTACACCAGCGTGCAAAAAAAAAGTAATCATATGGAGCATATTAAAAGTTAAAACACACATATGCGGTGGGGGCAGTGGGGAGGGAGAGGAGGTAAGGGTAAGTTTTTATAAAATATGGAGTCTAGCTTTAATATAATCAAATAAAAAGAAAATGCATGTTGGTGTGCTTTAAAAAACACAGAGCCAGGCAACTTGCATTTTCAATGAATGATAGGGTGATAGGGGGCGCTATTAAAAAATGAAGTGACGGTCACTTTGCAGTGTCCGTGGTGAATACAATTATGTATAAACAAATATAAAACAGTGATATGGATGGATTGATACCTGTGTACACAAATATGTTATTCAGTGAAAAAAGTACAATCCTGTGAAATTGAAATTTTGGAAACTATGTGCGGTGGATTCAGTAAGCAATTGCGTCTGCGTAACCATAGTAACGCAGCGCAATTGCTTAGTTGCGCCGGCGTAACGACTTTTCTGTATTCAGAAAGCTTGTTACGCCGACTGCAGCCTAAGATATGACTGGCATAAGGCTCTTATGCCGTCGTATCGTAGGCTGCATTCTTACGATGGCCGCTAGGCGGCGTTCCCGTAGTGGTCAGCGTAGAGTATGCAAATTGCATACTCACGCCGATTCACAACCCTACGCGCGCCCTGCGTACGCATTTTACATCGTTTACGTTCGTCGGGTTCCGCGTAAGGCTGCTCCTGCTATTAGCAGGGGCAGCCAATGCTAAGTATACCCGTCGTTCCCGCGTCGCAATGTTTGAAAATTACGTTGTTTGCGTAAGTGAATCGTGAATGGCGCTGGACGCCATTTACGTTCACGCTGAAGCAAATGACGTCCTTGCGACATCATTTGCCGCAATGCACGTCGGGAAAGTTTCCCGACGGAGCATGCGCACTACGTTCGGCGCGGGAACGTGCCTAATTTAAATGATCCACGCCCCCTACGGGATCATTTAAATTACGCGCCCTTACGCCGGGCATTTTTAAGGAGCGCCCGCGCAAATTACGTAGCTACTGTTTCATGAATGAAGCGTAGCACAGGTAATTTACGGAGGAGCAGCGTTAAAACGGTACGCTGCGCCTCCGTAAGAGGGCGCAAGTCGTACCTGAATCCACCCCTGTGATGTGATCCACAAAGAAAATAAAACAATTATATAAATGTCCACGGACACTGCAAAGTGACCGTCACTTCATTTTTTAATAGCGCCCCCTATCATTCACTAAATAGGAGTATACCACTCCATTTCCAGGGGAGCAGTTTTTATTTACCTACTATAGGTATTTACTCACAAATTGGGTTTTTTTTGGCGCGAAAATTATATTTTTTTACCAACTTGCATTTTCAGGTCACCAATGGCAGCCAACACATTTCTCTCAATACATGTTTATGTTAAGCAATACAGAGTTAAAAACTAACTTGCTAGTTTAAAGTGTCGAGTCCATACACATGGAGCTAAACCCAAGAAAAACAGTGTGTGTATCAGAGGAGCGTCACCACTGACCTACAACGTTTTACTGTCGCTTTCATCATAAGAGTTCCAAACACAGGAATGTAAAAGTAATGGAAAGGATGGAAGTACAACCAATAACTAGTTACCAAGTACAGCTATCATAGACTTATTCATTCCATGGAATTTCTGGAAAACACCGGAGACGCCGCAGAATATGGTGGAAAGTCTGGTGGGAAATCGTACAAAGAAATTGAACTTGTAAAGGCTCTTGCACATGGTGCTGATGTATGAACGTCGGATCATGTTTCTGTAAGTATGGTCCATATAGTGAGCACGTTTACACACTATTAGATTGTAAGCTCTTATGAGCAGGGTTCTCTTAACCCTCTTGTATTTTATTGTATTGTCTCCTTTTATATTATAAAGTGCTGCACAAACTGTTGCCGCTATATAAATCCTGAATAATAATATATGCAGGTGAAAATTCTTCTAGCTATAATATTTCCTATACAGCGGAACCTCGAATTACGAGCATAATCCGTTCCAGGAGAATGCTCGTAATCCAAAAATACTCGCATATCAAAGTGAGTTTCCCCATTGAAGTCAATGGAAACTAAAATAATTTGTTCCGCATTGACTTCAATGACATGCAATACCGCATGCGGCCAGAGGCGGGGGTGCCGGAGAGCCTCAGAAACAGCCGAAAAGACCCGAGGACACCTCGGCTGACCTCGGAAAGACTTTGTTCCCCTAGATTTTCCTAGGTCAGCCGTGCTGTCCTCTGGCCTTTCCGTGCATTGCCGATCGGCTTTCGATTGGCGACACAAGGCCAAATGAGTCAAAATGTATGGCAAGATGAATACAGTACGTTATAAAAAAAATACTGGAGGAACATTTGCATTCATCTGCCAGGAAGCTGCGCAGGGGATGTACTCGGACATTTAACCCCTTCCCGACCGCCGCATGTACATATACGTCGGCAGAATGGTACGTACAAGCACATTGGCGTACCTGTACGTCCCTGCCTAGACGTGGGTGGGGGGTCCGATCGGGACCCCCCCCCCCCCGCGACTTGCGGCGGTTGGGTCCCCTCGGGGAGCGATCCGGGACGACGGCGCGGCTATTTGTTTATAGCCGCTCCGTTGCGATCGCTCCCCGGAGCTAAAGAACGGGGAGAGCCGTATGTAAACACGGCTTCCCCGTGCTTCACTATGGCGCTGCATCGATCGAGTGATCCCCTTTATAGGGGAGACTCGATCGATGACGTCATTCCTACAGCCACACCCCCCTACAGTTGTAAACACACACTAAGGGAACACTAACTCCTACAGCGCCCCCTGTGGTTAACTCCCAAACTGCAACTGTCATTTTCACAATAAACAATGCAATTTAAATGCATTTTTTGCTGTGAAAATGACAATGGTCCCAAAAATGTGTCAAAATTGTCCGAAGTGTCCGCCATAATGTCGCAGTCACGAAAAAAATCGCTGATCGCCGCCATTAGTAGTAAAAAAAATAAAAAAAATAAAAATGCAATAAAACTATCCCCTATTTTGTAAACGCTATAAATTTTGCGCAAACCAATCGATAAACGCTTATTGCGATTTTTTTTACCAAAAATAGGTAGAAGAATACGTATCGGCCTAAACTGAGGGAAAAAAATGTATATATATGTTTTTGGGGGATATTTATTACAGCAAAAAGTAAAAAATATTGCATTTTTTTCAAAATTGTCGCTCTATTTTTTTTTATAGCGCAAAAAATAAAAACCGCAGAGGTGATCAAATACCACCAAAAGAAAGCTCTATTTGTGGGGAAAAAAGGACGTTATTTTGTTTGGGAGCCACGTCGCACGACCGCGCAATTGTCTGTTAAAGCGACGCAGTCCCGAACTGTAAAAACACCTTGGGTCTTTAGGCAGCATTATGGTCCGGTCCTTAAGTGGTTAAACATGACAAAGATCCAAAACACAAGGCCAAGTCAACCTGTCATTGGCTACAGCAAAATAAAGTGAAGGTTCTGGAGTGGCCATCTCAGTCTCCTGACCTCCATATCATTGATCCACTCTGGGGAGATCTCAAACATGCAGTTCATGCGAGACAGTCCAAGAATTTACAGGAACTGGAGGATTTTTGCATTTTCTCAATGGATGCACACCATTCTCTGATTGGACAAGGTGGGAAAGCAGGGCGGTGCCTAAAATTCTTCTTCAAAATGTCTGTATAATTTAAACTCTCCTTGTCTATGGATTTAATCAGCACAAATTAGAGATGAATATAATGAGTTGTTAAAGTTGCTAAAACAGCACCAGTGTTCCGTTTAATATGTTGTTTTAGATAGTTTGGAAAGGTTTTCAGTAAACATTTGCTGAAATTAAAATGGTGATGAAACCATCCCAAGTGCATTTGATTTTCTTTAATAATCCTCGCTATGCTCGTTCCAGTTCCAAGACATTTCAGCACTGATAGTACTACTGGCCTATTTATTGCCTTGGTTTATCATCCAGAAAAATAAAATGCCAGACCTGACGTGATCCAAATTAATTGTAAACAGACTTTCTCTCTCCGACTTCTATCAGCAGAAGATTGCGTAAATTACAGTCCAGTATTTGTCACACTTGTATTAGGGGGGGGGGAGAAGAGAATAAAAGTGAAGGATTTAATCCAGTTCAGATGCTGCAATGAGAGATGACGCAATCCGGGAAAACGCAATCCGGGAAAAGCTTTCTCCAGGAATGGTGCCGAAGGCTCTCATAGTGGATGCAAAAGGGGGAATTTGCTGTAAACCTACAACCATTGCATTGTACAATGCTTCTGTGTGATCGCAAGTCTATTGTAAAGCCTTTTCACATATGTAGATGAATTAACCTTTTGCTTTCTCCATCAACTTCAATCATCACTGTGCTCTACAGAGCATGTGCAGAGTGCAGCATATCTGTGGGAGGGACCCAGAAGATCCGCCCACTACAGACAACATGCAAAAAACTACAGGAGGGGGCGGAGACAAGACCAGTTACCCTGCACAGGCAGAGTGAGCAGCACTGACCGGGCTTTATAACATGAAGCTCCTTCACAGAAGAAAAGTACACTGCAAAGATCTGAAATAAATACACAAAAGGACACCATAATTCGAAGGAGGAATTTTTTTTTTTTTTTTGTTAATCTGCAGTATTAATTAAAATAACACCTAGTGGTCCTGCCATGAAGGTCCTTGCTTAGGAACTTCCTGTTCCTGGTGCTCCCATGTTATCACCCTCTCACATGCACTTTGAGAGTGACTACAAGTAACCATACTGGCACAAACTGCACAGACCTGGTTTATGTTGTCTGGAAACCAGTCCAATAGCCAATGTACCACTGGCTCTGGAGTGAGTACTTGCTGGAGCAAGTACTTGACAGTAAGTGGCTAAAATGCAAAGAGGATGGAAAGGTAAAAATGTTAGGAAAAAAAAAACTCCATCCATTGTCTGAGTCTTGGAATTTCTTAATGTTACGCTGATTGATCCATCAAGTTTGGAATATCGTTTTTTTTCCCATTAACCCTCTGCATTGCATGATTACAACGCCTGTTGCCTTTACCATCTGGTAAGCAGATTACTGTATTAGCACGGTGGTGTGGTGTGCTCTGCCTATGTTCGCACTGAAGCTGTGGTGGAGGTCTTCTATCAGCTCATCCTATATTGATTTTACACTTGGACTGTCACATTACACTATTTTAAGCGCAGCATTATTTACTTATATTCCAACACTGATGATAGCTAGCAAGGCTTAACATTTTTAGACCTCATGCACACAGGCAGCTTAAGGCTTCTCAAGTACATTGCAGGTGTATTTACTCCCTCAAGGAGAGACAGCTGTAGCCTATAGACACCCACAGTATTGAATATCTATACATTATGCTTGTGTAAACTAGCACTTAAAGCGGGGGTTCACCCGTACATGACACTTTTTCCCCTTAGATGGATGCTCTTTTTGTCTAGGGGCATCGGCTAGTTGTTTTAAAATATGAGCTGTACTTACCGTTTACGAGATGCATCTTCTCCGCCGCTTCCGGGTATGGGCTGCGGGACTGGGCGTTCCTATTTTGATTGACAGTCTTCCGAGAGGCTTCCGACGGTCGCATCCATCGCGTCACGATTTTCCGAAAGAAGCCGAACGTCGGTGCGCAGGCGCAGTATAGAGCCGCACCGACGTTCGGCTTCTTTCGGCTACTAGTGACGCGATGGATGCGATCGTCGGAAGCCTCTCGGAAGACTGTCAATCAAGAAGGAACGCCCGCTCCCGAAGACCCATACCCGGAAGCGACGGAGAAGATGCATCTCGAAAACGGTAAGTACGGATCATATTTTAAAACAACTAGCCGATTCCCCTAGACAAAACGAGCATCCATCTAAGGGGAAAAATTGTTTTATGGGTGAACTCCCGCTTTAAGTGTAAATCCAATAACTCAGATCCTGTACCATACTAATTGTCCATCACTATGATGGGTGACCTCACTGACCAAAAATGTGGAGTTGGTGGAGACAGATTCTAAACCAGGGGTAGGCAACCTGTGGCACTCCAGCTGTTGCAGAACTACAAGTCCCATCATGCCTCTGGGAGTAATTGTAACTGCCAACCTTGCAATGTCTCATGGAAAATGTAGTTCCACAACAGCTGGAGTGCCACAGGTTGCCTACCCCTGTTCTAAACCTTGAAGCCTAGTGGATATTTCAATTTCAGAGCACCCTGTAAATTGGGGCATGCCAGGCAAAAGATGGGTCATGAAAGACATACAGGCTTTAGAAGATAGCAGCCAATGTATTGCCACCTCAAGTTCACTTTAAAAACTAACAAAAACACCAATTAAAGTTCCTAATTTATAAAGTTTACAGTAGACCCACACCAACATGTCTACATAAAGTTAGGTTAGATAAATAAAGAAATCAGAAAATCTACGCTCCCTCCTGTAACAAACATATGAGAAAAATGACTAGTCATTACAGACAAAAAAAAAAAAATGTATATATAATCATCCAATCATGTGATTTTGTTTGTACAATTCTTGGAGAATTTTCTGTCTTGAGGTAGAAAGAACCTCAGTTATGTCTCTGAGGCCAACTTCCCGCCTTTGAGGTGGGTTAATGTGCATTGTGTTAGAGCAGCTGATGTGCTTCACACATTTGCGTTGCTTTACTGGCAGCACACGTTAATGTGTGAATCTGTAAAACAAATCTCTACTAGCCTTGCCCAGCAATCCGATGTTTTCCACAATAAAAGACAACAGTTTTGACTGGTTCCCATAGACAATAAATGTCCACCTTTTCATACAAGAAAACTATGGTTGGTTCTCCTTGGCCCAGACGTTCCATGGTCAGCATGGGAGTCTTTGCGTTGTCTGCTTTCATAGCTGTGTTGTTGATGTAGGAAAGTCTATTTAAAATAATAAATTTTTTGGGTGAGCTGACCAATAAATCCCTTTAAACTCAGTGACCTATGATGTATAACCACAGTACTCAGAGGCATACACATAACGTGTAAAACAAGTTATGCAAGATAGCGTCTTGTGGTAGACCACAAGGCCAACATGAAGCTCCATACCAACTCAGCACCTCTTGAGATTTTCTGAGGAAAATTACTGTCGTTTTAGAGTCCCAGAGATGAAGACGTCTCCATAAAACTGAAAATGCATTTAGTACTAGTACCTCTGTAGCTCATGAAAGCCTATTAGGATATATTACCAGAAAAGATGAGAACAAGGCAGCAGAGGATCCAAGATGGAGATCACTACTGGCCCACTGCTTAACATTTTGCAAAGGAGCATTTGGTAAAAAGGGAGTGTTTTGTAGAGCACCTCGCAATGCAATCATTTCAAAAGCAGTATTGCACTTCTAGTCACAGATATCACAATATGGGTCTCCCAAGTCACCAAAAGTACAATACAGTCAACACTCGTCAGATGCAGGAAAATTCCTGATTTACAAAGTTGCTTCTAGTTTTTCAACCCAGCACCAGTCTGTCCTTTAAATGTCCCAGATAACAGCGACAAAAGACACATTTTCTATCCAACCATTGCAAAGAGTTATAAATAGGACCGATTTCTTCCAGATGTTTCTTTGTACTTGTACCATAGGAACAGATGCTGCAGACATTTTATTTTGGAGAAAACATACTTTGTGTTCTTACTGCAGACACACCTGACGTATTGCCAATGCCTCATGAACTTCTACCCTCCTATGAATAATTCAGAAAAAATTAATTTGAGAAATGTTCAGCTGTACAAAAAATATATTTATATTGTTATTCCAGTTGTAGTCATCTGGCATGCAGAAATACTCAGTAAAGCTTATAAACAAGTGTGTTCCACTTGAAAAGTCACCATTACTCATAGGCCTGTCATCCCTGGTACTGCCAGCGGCTCCTTCCAGGAAGTTATGTGCCAAGAGCAAAAGAAGAAATAAAAAAATGAATCTTAAAAGGGCAGATACATTCCAACCCATTATTACGTATTAACGGAGATGTTGGTGGTTTGTACGATGCACCAGCTTCTTATACTCGAAAATTACTCTTTACCGTCCTTGAGCTAGTGCGTAGTTTGGAGAGCAATGGCCGCATACTTGTTCTGGGTCAGTAGCGTAATGAGCAGTGAAGCAGGGCGCTCATCATAGCAGTCAAGATGAGTTGTTTTGTTCGATTTCACAGCTCATAGACCTGGAAAGCCAAAGACAGAATTCTTCCACTGGAACTACAGAGAGATACAAGAACCCATGAGGTGGTGTAACGCTACAAAACACTACACAATCAGTCTAATGGGGACAATAGTTCTGGTGGCCTGGGGTCCCCAAGGAATTCCCTTAATTTGCAGGGATTTTCTCTCACTTCTGGTTTGGCTATGGGACAGGAAGTGAAGTGAAATCTCCACAATGGGACACACTTGATGAAAAAGAAAAAAAATCTGACAGGGGTCATAACTCTTCCTTGCTCTATCCAAAATGGGAAAAAAAATAAAAAAAATGTTTTGCCTTTATTTCCACTTTATAAGAAAAGTTTTCCAATTGTCTCATCAGTACTGAAAAGTTTCCTTACAGGACTTCAGTGACCTGCAGCAAACAGGTACAATATCTCACAAAAGTGAGTACACCCCCTAACATTTTTGTAAATATTTTATTATATATTTTCATGTGACAACACTCAAGAAATTACATTTTGCTACAATGTAAAGTAGTGAGTGTACAGCTGAGTATAACAGTGTACATTTGCTATCCCCTCAAAATAACTCAACACAGCCAATAATGTCTGTGAAAATGAAAATGTTCAGAGTGGGCCCAAAGTGTCAATATGTTGTGTGGGCACAATTATTTTCCAGCACTACCTTAACCCTCCTGGGCATGGAGTTCACCAGAGCTTCACAGGTTGCCACTGGAGTCCTCTTCCCCTCCTCCATGATAACATCACAGAGCTGGTGGATGTTAAAGACCTTGCGCTCCTCCACCTTCAAATTGAGGATGCCCCTCAATGAACTGCAGCTTCCCAATGCAAGTAGCACTCATGCAGCCCCAGACCATGACACTCCCACCACCATGCTTGATTGTAGGCAAGACACACTTTTCTTTGTACTCCTCACCTGGTTGCCACCACACACGCTTCACACCAACTGAACCAAATAAGTTTATCTTGGTCTCAGACCACAGGACATGGTTCCAGTAATCCAAGTTCTTAATCTGCTTGTCTTCAGCAAACAGTTTGCAGGGTTTTCTTGTGCATCATCTTTAGAAGGGGCTTTCTTTTGGGACGACAGCCATGCAGACCAATTTGATGCAGTGTGCAGTGTATGGTCTGAGCACTGACAAGCTGACCCCCCCCCCCCCACCCATTCAACCTCTGCAGTAATGCTGGCAGCACTCATACGTCTATTTTCCAAAGACAACCTCTGGATAGGACGCTGATCACGTGCACTCAATTTCTTTGGTTGACCATGGCGAGACCTGTTCTTAGTGGAACCCGTCCTAGTAAACCACCGTAAGGTCTTGGCCACCATGCTGCAGCTCAGTTTCAGGGTCTTGGCAATCTTCTTATAGCCTAGGCCATCTTTATGTAGTGCAACAATAATTTTTTGTTTTTTGTTTATTTAGTTCTTTGCCATGAGGTGCCATGTTGAACTTCCAGTGACCAGTATGAGAGAGTGAGAGTGATAAAACCAAATTTAACACACATGCTCCCCATTCACACCTAAAACATTGTAACACCAACGAGTCACATGACACCAGGGAGGGAAAATGGCTAATTGGGCTCAATTTGGACATTTTCACTTTTGTTGCCAGTGGTTTATAGACATTAATGGCTGTGTGTTGAGTTATTTTGAGGGGACAGCAAATTTACACTGTTATACAAGCTGTACACTCACTACTTTACATTGTAGAAAAGTGTATTTCTTCAGTGTTGTCACATGAAAAGATATAATAAAGTATTTACAAAAATTTGAGGGGTGTACTCACTTTTGTGAGATACTGTAGGTTGGACAGCACTGGCTGCCTACTTTGTCTGGCTCAGTAGCGCAATGAGTAGAGAAGCTAAGAGATCATCTTGGCCAAGCTCATCAACCAAATAAGTAATATTTTCAAAAGGGGTTTAGAAATGGAAGCAAAGTGATATCATGTAGGTAATTTTACTTACATAATGAATTTGTTCTGTAGCAGAGAACGTTGATCAACTCATTTTTACACTACGCAAAAGGGAAGCAAGCAAAAATGTGGTCACATCAAACAACGTGCAACAATATAAAATAGTTTTGCTAATCACCTCAGGGAGAAGTATGAGATTAAACAAGAACACTAGAAAGAGAGATGCTCAGGAAATAGTGACGTACAAAACTGATTACTCATATTTTGTGGTAAGATTATAATCATATCTTGGGCAATAAAGATTTGCTGTCACTTACTGGCATTAAAATAATCAAAGTAAAAAAAAAAGATTTGCTGGGATTGGGGCTGCCACATTGTCAATTTTTTCAGAATTACAAGCCAACTGATGTACTTAAAGGGTTTGTAAAGGATTTTTTTTTTTTGTCATAATAAGCATCCTTTACCTGCAGACATTCCTCTTTTCACTTCCTCATTGTTCGTTTTTACTCAGAAGTCGCTCTATTTCTTCTCTGTTCTGTTCACTTCCTGTTTGTCTGATTGTTACTCACCACGTGAAGGGAGGCTTTATTGCGGTGGTCAGTGACATGCTCACCCCCTCCTGGGAACTACATCTGTGTGGCAGGACGCTCTCTACATGTTAGAGACTTCAAGGAGGTGTGAATTACTGGGTGTGCCGCAATTCATACTGGGAAATGTAGTTCTTACATGAACAAACGCTGCAAACTAGGAAGTGAATGAGAGAACAGAAACTAGAACGCCGGAGGTGATATAGATGAAGGAATTTAATAGGTATTTACTTGTTTTTTAACAGAATCATTAAACTATTCTGTCTGTCTACCAATTTTTTTTTCCTTTAGTGACCCTTTAAAGCGGAGGTCCGGCGAAAAAATAAATAAAATTTAAAGTCAGCAGCTACAAACACTGAAACACTGCAGCTGCCGACTTTTAATAAGGACACTTACCTGTCCTGGTTGCCCGCGATGTCGGCCACCCGAGGCCAAACCGTCCCTTGGACCAGGTCCCGGCGTCGCTATCCTCACTAAGGGGAACAGGCAGTGGAGCCTTGCAGCTTCACTGCCCTTTTTTGTACTGCGCATGTGCGAGTTGCACGACGCTCTGTGGATGGGTGGCTGACTTCTGGGAGACACACAGTTTCCAGAAGTCAGTGTGCCCCATTCCCCAGAAAACAACACGAGGAGGGCGAGACCGAGGAGCACCACGGACAAGAAAGGGGCAGATTAGGAAGATCTGTCTAGTAACAGCCATTTCTGGTAAGTATAACATTTTTTTTTCAATTTTTTTTAGCCTTTTTTTTTTTTTTTTTTTAGGGTAGACCTCCACTTTTAGGAACATACAGTAATACCTGTACGGGGCTGCTACAATATTTTTATCCTACAATGCTTCTGATACCGTGGATTCGGGTATAACAACACATTCTGGGGTCACAAGGCATTGTGTTCATGTCATGCTGGTTGACAATAATAAAGCCAACCTTGCAGCAGTAGAATTTTGTTTCGAATGTCTGAATAAAATAATTCTACCTTACTCCTTTGAATCTTCGTATTCATTTTTTTATCACTGTGTCCAAAATGATTGTCGATTAGAAGCCACTAAATATTAGAAAAGCGAACAAACATTCCAAAGATGAAAATTTTCAAATAAAAAAAACTCTATTCCTCTATAGCCAGCTTTGTGGCCAACCTGACTCAGAGGATCTCCCAACCTTCCTCTCGGAAAAATCCTGCCTATCACAATGTATTGTACCAGGATAGATAGAGGATGTAAAAGCAATACCAGCCCCATACAGGTGACTAGAAGAAGAGTTGGCGCTGAAAAGGAGTACCAGCTTATGTAGACACTTTTGACATACATTAGCCACGTATTAAATACTGCAACCTAACTCCAGTCAGACAAAAAGGCAAGTAGCACAAAAAAATAATAATAATATAATAAATTATTAACATTATAATAATAATAATAATAATAATAATAATAATAATAATAATAATATCAGCAGCTCCTAACCTACCCTTCTCATTTCCCATCACTTCCTGACCAGACAGGAAATGAGGTGAAATTTCCCCAACGTTCATATTTGCCAGCACACCACGGATCATCAATGTTGTCTGAAAACCTTTTGATTGAAGAATGATCACATTACAAAAAGAAAGATACAACATTTTGGACCCCTTTGTCAGGCATGTGATGACAGCGCTGATTGAAATTTATATTTTATACTAGCTTTTCTCACGCAAAACTCCATCATTCGAAATTCATGAAGGCATAAATCGCAAATGTGCACTTTTGTGGCCAAACCGATCCAGTAATACATTTCCTGCTGCGGAGACAGTTTTCACACCCACTGAACCTTGTGGTCTGTGATTGCGCACATAGTTGTAAAGTCCAGGCAAATATCATCAAGCTGGAGCTCTCTAGTCAGTATATTGAAGTTTTATTCTGCTTTTGCATAATATGAGTCTTATTGCAGAATTTAAACTATAATGGGAGGACAAAATACTCCTCCTACATACATTCTGGTAATTGGAGGTACTAGCCACCTTCTTGGTTTTAAAGCGGATGTCCCACGTCCATACAAATTTTTTTTTTTTTTTGGGCTAGTTCAATGTGTAATAGCATACATAAAATCAACTCACTAATTTTGTTTCCAAAGTCATCTGCTGTCCGATTCCGTATGTCATATACACTTATATTCTGTCCGTCACGCTGTTTCCATTTTAACTGTGGGCATTAGAAGCCCACAGCAGGCACTTCCTGGTTGCGGTGAATGCTGATGTAACAGTATTCGCCGCTCGATCCTGCGCATGCGCACTAGTCACGGCGAGCAGCAGCGTCAACTTCTGTGTTGCTATGAGAGAAGCTCCCAAAGCACACTGCGTGGTACTGGAAGTGACAATACCCGAAGAATACCCGCAGTTGTGCAGACCGGAAGCAAAATGAAACAAAAAGGTACTGTACAGATGTAAAAATTAAAAACCTCAGTTTTAACCATTTTTACTATTGGCAGTATGATTAGGCTAATGTGGAAACGCGGGTGGAGCTCCGCTTTAATCTTTAAAAAAAAAAAAATTATGTGATTCTCTCTACGATTTAAAAATAAAATCTCAATATTAATTCCACATTATATGTTCTGTGAAACAATCCATGGTGAATGACAGATGAGTAATGCCACGGATATGGATAGAGATACCTTTGGAGTAACAGAATGGAGAAATTATTAATTCCCGTGACTCTGGAGCCCCAACGCCAGCAGGGATTAGGCCTGGAAAACGGACATTACTGTGGTCTGTTGTCATGGTGAGCTGGCACTGTGGCGTAGGTATACCAGAATAGCAGACAACATCCCTTCTGTGATTCCATTTTTAAAAGTGTCATAATACACCTTGCCATTTAAAATAATGCACTCTCATGCAATAAGCACTTTTTCATGGTCAAAATGCAGCTACTAAAGAATTACATTTAGTTACAAATAGCAAAATATTTCATATTGGTTGCTTGAACTAGCTACATTTACCTTGTTTCCTTGCAATAAAAAGCAGTTTTTATGCAGACCAGTATCTGACACCCTAACATACTCTGCCACCTAGCAAAACTATTTAACCCCTTACCGTGAAACTGTACTTTTCGTATGCAGAGCAACAGGTTTACTGTAAACCCCCTTTTGCCCCTTTGCAGTAATACATACAGGTGCATTTCCAAAAATTTGAATATCAAAGTTAAATGTGATAACAAAAAGTGATATAGTTCAAGGCAGCATTTCTTTCTTTTCATTTTGAGGATTATGGCTTGCAGCTAGTGAAAGCCTAAAATCCAGTATCACAAAAAATGTGAACATAACATAAGACCAATAAAAAATAAATAAGAAAAAATTATTTGTAATACAGAAATGTTGGCTTACTGAAAAGTATGTCCATGTACACTAGTATGCACTCAATACTTGGTCGGGGCTCCTATTGCATGCATTACTGCACCAATGCGGCATGGCATTGAGGCGATTAGCCTGGGGCACTTCTGAGGTGTTATGGAAGTCCAGGTATCAGCCTTCAATTCATCTGCATTGTTGGCTCTGGTGTCTCATCTTCCTCCTGACAATATCCCACAGATTATGTGGGGTTTAGGTCAGGAGAGTTTGCTGGTCAATCAAGCACAGTGATACCATGATCATTAAACCAGGTATTGGCACTTTTGGCAGTGTGGGCAGGTGCCAAGTCCTGCTGAAAAATTAAAGGAAGCACGAAGTGCTCCAAAATTTCCTGGTAGAGGGCCAATGCGGACTTTGGACTTGATAAACCACAATGGACCAACACCAGCAGATAACATAGTTCCCCAAATCATCACTGACTATGGAAACTTAACACTGGACCTAATGCAACTTGGATTCTGTGCCTCTACATTCTTCCTTCAGACTCTAGGACCTTGATTTCCAAATGAAATGCAAAATTTAGTTTCATCCGAAAAGATGACTTTGGACCACTAAGCAATAGTCCAGTCCTTTTTCTCCTTAGTCCTGGTAAGACCCTTCTGACGTTGTCTCTGGTTCAGGAGTGGCTTGACAAAAGGTATGCGACAGTTGTAGCCCATGTCCTGGATACCTCTGTGGTGGCTCTTGAGGTACTGACACCAGCTGTAGTTCACACCTTGTGAATCTCCCCTAAATTCTTGAATGGCCTTTGCTGCACAATCCTCTCAAGGCTGCAATCATCCCTGTTGCTTGTGGACCTTTTTTACGACAATTTTTCCTTCCACTCAACATTCCATTAATATGCTTGGATACAGCACTCTGAACAGTCAGCTTCATTAGCAATGACCTTTTGGTGACTTAACCTCCTTATGAAGGATGTCAATGATGGTCTTCTGGACAAGTGTCAAGTCAGCAGTCTTCTCCGTGATTGTGTAACCTACTGAACCAGATTAAGAGACCATTTAAAAGCTCAGGAAATCTTTACAGGTGTTTTGAGTTAATTAGCTGATTAAAGTGACACCATGAGTCTACAATATTGAACTTTTTCATAATATTAAAAATTTTCGGAAAATACTGAATTTTGGATTTTCACTAGCTGTAAGAAATAAATGCTTGAAATATATCACTTTATGTGTAATAAATCTATATAATATACAAGTTTCACTTTTGAATGGAATTACTGAAATAAAGTAACTTTTTGATGATATTCACATTTTGAGATGCACCTGTACTTGCCTCTCCGTCACTGGTACCAACTCATTCAATGCCAGGGGCTAAAGGAAACACCTAGTATTTCCAATTCTGGAGGAGCATGTGACAGCGCTGGCCTATTCAGTGCTGTTACAAGGGAAGTCCATAATCCGGTGTGCGCTATGATTCCAGCGAGCTGCAGCTTAAGAGCCATAAACACGGGTCGACTATCGGGCGGCATCGGCCCGCGTGTATGGCAGCTGGTCTGATAGAAGCACCTTTGCATCAATGGACGAGATGCCGCTCTTTTTGGGGAGATTTCTAGAGAATGGCGAGTACCCCAAATTTCATGAGTAGACACTCCAGTCCATTGCAAGAACATCTTCTTGTGAGTTGACTTGCTCTGCATTCCCCCATGATCTCTCCAGAAGGCACAGGACATCACCCACGCCTAAGCTCTGTAGGCAAAAGACGGGTTAAGTTGTATCAATTGCAACTTTTTTCTTTACTAGTACCTTTTCCACATACTACCAGCCAGCAATTTTTATAGGGGGGGCTAGAGGACCTTGCATTTTACTGCAACGCCTGTTTTAAATGTCGGATTTAAATGGACATAGAGCCGATTCACTATATGAATCTGTTTTGAGTAAATGTAGATAAGGTACAAAGTCAAAATTAATCATGTAATCTTAATAATTTGTCGTGATTAAAAGGATGAATTTGTCCAACCTGATGCTTGTAGTCGAAGGCAGTGAAAGACACCAGTAGATACTGTATACAGCACCTGTGAACCTACAAATCATATAATCCCATCATGCTCTAGACTCTTCATTTTATCTTCTATTTAAATGCTTTGAAAAATATAAAAAACAAAAACAAAAAAATTACTTTCAAAAAGTAATACAAAAAAAAAACAATAAAGTAAAAACCATTATGGTTTCAGTGACAGCACTGCTATTTCTTTCTGGGATGCTAGCTTACTAATATTTTTAGGAGTAATAGTTATTGGACAGGGAAGAAGTTGTATCCAATAGCCCACCGGTAAGCATGTGCTAGAGGTGTTCATTACTCACCTCATTCCCTACTCCATTAAACACGATGGTCTTCAAGGTTCAGGGAAGCATTGGTCAGCACAGATGCCTGGGTTGTCCTCATGCCTACACATGCCATCACCTTCTACTTACCTTAACTGGTACAGATAATGAGAACCATAGCAGAAAGGCTGAGATTAAAGCCATTTCTTTCATGTAAACAGCTGCTTAAACTACCAGATGTATGTTAGCACTACAATGCATACACATCGTCCATCAGGTCCCACCATCTGCTCTACAAGTTAACGGCAATGAGATCACCGAGCCGTCTGCTGAGATGCACTTCATAGTACATTAGAGCTACAACTATTCCCAAACTCTTGAAATTTACTTGTGTACTTCATTTCAAACGTTGCTGTCCTACAGGGGGTCAGCAACATGGTAAGGACAGAGTACAAGGATTAAACTGTCAATTGTTGTTTTGTACCGCTTACTTGTAACCTGGGAGTTACAGCGTTGGAAAACAGATGTTATTTTTAATCTAAATTTCCAACAGCCCCATATTTGGCCACATAAATCTGAACTGATTGCGGGGCCAGATGACGATAACAGTTGTCTGTCAAACTGCCCAGCTTTAAATCATAACAAAATTTTGCCTTGTGACGAGTTGCGTTTAAATACCACCGGGGGATCCGTGTCATCTATGGGAAAAAGATTACCGAGCTTGTAAGCAGGAAGAACAAATATTGTCAAGGAGTTCATTTTCTGCCAAAGGGCTTGTAAGACTCATTAAATAGCAAGTAAATCCGCTATTGACCATTAACAGGTTCCATATAAAACAGAGCCAATAATTTCACCGGAGATCTCTGGTAAAAAAACAAACATAAAAAACATAATTTCACTGGAGAAGGTTTATACTGACAGGAAACCTATATACAGTATAGGTTGCTATCACAGACCTTATTCAGAAAATGCTAATGGTTGTTTGGCTGTAATGCTAATTTATTGCATTCAGCGCCATCAGGGTACTACGCTTAAACAAGTATTGGAGATTTGGCTTTACCTGAATTCCTGTTTTGAGGAAAACGTTGATGCCACTGGTTTAGGAGAGACAAAAAACGAGTGCTAGTACTAGCAGCTTACGTATTTCTCATTGCATGCTTTTGTCTTTAAAGACTATATTAATATTATTAGATTTTGTGAAAAAGGACTAAGGTAAATTAAAAATGAAACCAAAAAGGTACACTCTAGCCAGAAGTTAAAATGAACACCAAGAGCATTTTGAGTTACAAAAGGTGGGCTTTGAAGTCTAGAAAAAAATATACCATTCGTGGTTTTGCTTCTCCAGGTAACATCTTCAACCAAAAGGTTCTATGTCGGGTCATCTGCCAGTTTCACTATTAATTTAAGGGGAATATTATACATATAGGGCCAGATTCTTGTATAATCTGCGGCGGCGTAGCGTAAGCTATTTACACTACGCTGCCGCAAATTACTGGAGCAAGTGCCGTATTCTCCAAGCACTTGCTCCGTAATTTGCGGCGGCGTAGTGTAAATGGCCCGGCGTAAGGCCGCGTAATTCAAAGGGGGCGGCTTGTATTTAAATTAAGCGCGCCCCCGCGCCGTTCGAACTGCGCATGCGCCGGGCTGAAAAATAGCCCAGTGCTCACGACGTTGGCGTCATTGACGTTAAGTCGTATTCGCGAACGACTTACGAAAACTACGTAAAAAGCCGACGCTGACCCGACGCCATACTTAACATGGCTTACGACGGACCTTCGTAAACTTGCCCCTCATATAGCAGGGGCAAGTTTACGCTTACAGAAACGTCGTAAATTCATTGCGTCGTCCGCGCGTGCGTTCGGGAATCGCCGTAAATAGCTAATTTGCATAGACGACGGGGAAAACAACGAGGCGACACCTAGCGGCGGGGAAAAAAATAGCATTTAAGATCTGACAGTGTAAGAGCCTTACGCCTGTCAGATCTAAGGGATATCTATGCGTAACTGATTCTAAGAATCAGTTGCATAGATACGCCGGGCCAGATTAGGACTTACGACGGCGCAAATGGCGCTGCGCCGTCGTAAGCCTTTTAAGAATCTGACCCATATTTTCTAAGTGCTAACCAGTTTTGGAAAAGAAAAAACAGAAAGTAAAAGCCCTCCTTGTGAATGATGTATATGGCAAAGGTATTTGCTAAATTTTTAGGGACGATCCTTAGGCTTTCTTGATCTGAGGTTTGCCATACCAGATTAGGTATAGGCCTTCATTGTTAGTTCATGATCTCAATGTCCAGTAAGAAGAGACACACCACCATGAGCAGTGGAAGATTTCTGCAGAGCATCTCAACAAAACTTCCATTGTTGGGGAAGCCTGAAATACGACTTGAAATCCAAAGCCGCCAAATGAAATGGAAAGGTGCACGTCCCTGTATGGTAGATAAGCATGTACTTCCTAATTATTTCCACACCGATCTGCACCTGGTCCATTAAAAATAAACATCAGAGTACTTCTGGGTATGAGAAAAAACATGAAAATTTCAATTTTAAACTGAATGGGTTGTCTGGGTGTAAATGGGGGGATAAAAGGTTGGATAAAAATATAGTGTGCATGAAACCAAAAAGTGGACAACTAAAGACGGAGTGATTTGGTTCCAATAAGGGACAGCTGGGGACTTGCCTTTTATTTGCATTGAGCTGGTGAGAGATTGGGGTGGGGAGTGATCTGAAGGTAAGTGCACGCTGCTTATGCGCCAGAAAGTTAAGTGAACCTGTTATTTTGCATTATAGGCCATATACAGGTTCATAACGTAAAAAAAGAAAAGGGCTAATAATGGGCTTTACATTATTAGCCCCTTTCTTTTTTACGTTTTGGCTCAAGTGAGGAAGGATTAAACCATGTAAGTTGTGTAAATGTCCCCACTGGCGAACCTTCTACACATTTCCTGTGTGGTCACCAATAACTGACAAAGGTTCCAGAAAGCTTTCCTCCTATAGACCGATTCTGCCAAGCCACAAACCATAGCAGACAATGTCTAAGGAAGTCTTCAGTCAAATAGCAATGTAAGCACTGTAAGTGATATCTACCGGTAGTGTGACAAAACCTCCATAGAATAGCCATCATTCCATTCACATATCCTGATTACAATATCCCTTTCCCACACCGGGCACAGGATTGGAAGCTTTATACACAAAACCATAAAATGCTTATTTTTCCTTTGAAATGCAGCTAAGCTGACAATCCTCCAGACACACAGGGGAATGTTTGCTATTAATACTGTTAGCAGGGTTCCTGAACCCTTCACAGCAGGCCTTTGAAATAAAAGGCACTTGTAATATCAAGTTAACCACACCAATAGTTAGGTTACATATAATTATAGTAACAGGCCCAGCACCCCAATATTCCGCTAAGCTGGAGAGACCCGTGCCAAGAATTAGCACAGCCATATATCAGTCTGGATGAGGCCGAGTTTCAAGCCTTTCTTTTGCAGTTGTAGCAGAAAAAAATCCTGCTTGCGCATATTTCTCAAGTGTCTGAGATAGAAAAGATTTTAGAACAAAGTATATAAAATAATGTGCTAAAATATTTAGGTTAAAGCCAAAATCTAGGTATTTTAAAATCAGCACAAGGGATGTTACCTACATTTAATGAGAAGTGTCCTTTGTGCTGGTGCCAGCTGTCATAGTGGAAATCCGAAGTCCTCCCATACCATGCAGCCGTAATCTTCCGGTGCTCCAGCAATTCCAACGGTGGACCTGTGATAGGCACACATCAAGAGTGCCGACTCCGATCAACCCCCCACCTTCCTCCATTAAT
This sequence comes from Rana temporaria, assembly GCF_905171775.1. Lineage (NCBI taxonomy): Eukaryota > Metazoa > Chordata > Amphibia > Anura > Ranidae > Rana > Rana temporaria. The sequence goes on from NW_024404713.1 coordinate 23,151, forward strand.
AGAAATAGGACTATGGCTTCCATGAAAAGCGATTTAGGACCGGAGGATGGGCAGGTGAATGAAAGACTATTTTTTATTATTAGAAACTATAGGAGGGGGGCAGAAAGGGTGGGCATAGGCGACACTCTTGAGCAGTGGCTTTCACAAGTCCAGCGTTGTATTAACCCCCACAGCCGTATTATTCTAGTGGGAGGGAGGCAGAGGTCTTTGGACGTCCACTAGGGACACTTTGCATTAAATGGAAGTAATATATATTTTCTTAGTTTAGGCTACAAGTGTTTTTTTTGTAACACTATTTTCTCTTTACCCTGGCTTTTTAAAATAGTAAATGCAATATCTTAAAAGGTTGGATAAAAATAGAGGCCTGGATTCAGATAGGAGATACGACGGCGTATCTCTGAGTGCGGGCTGTCATATCTATGCGCCTGATTCAGAGAATCAGTTACGCATAGATTTCCCTAAGATCCGACTGGTGTAAGTGTCTTACACCGTCGTATCTTAGGCTGCATATTCACGCTGGCCGCTAGGTGGCGCTTCCGTATAGTTACGCGAGGAATATGCTAATTAGGTATTTACGCCGGTTCAGAAACGTACGTCCCACCGGCGCATTTTTTTACGTCGTTTACGCTAGGCTTTTTTCGGCGTATAGTTACCCCTGCTATATGAGGCGTAGCTAATGTTAAGTATGGACGTCGTTCCCGCGCCGAGTTTTGAAAATTTTACGTTGTTTGCGTAAGTCGTTCGCGAATAGGGCTGGACGTCATTTACGTTCACGTCAAATCCAATACGTCCTTGCGGCGTACTTTGGAGCAATGCACACTGGGATATTTCACGAACGGCGCATGCACCGTTAAAAAAACCCGTCAAAAACGCGGGGTCATCCTAAATTTAAATAAAACACGCCCACAACATCCCCATTTGAATTAGGCGGGCTTACGCCGCCACACATACGTTACGCCGCCGTAACTAAGGGTGCAAGTTCTTTCTGCATACGGAACTTGCGCCCAAATTTACAGCGGCATAACGTATCGGAGATACGTTACGCCCGCAGAAAGATGCGCTCATCTTTCTGAATCCGGGCCATAGTGTGCATGAAACCAAAAAGTGGACAACTAAAGACTGAGTGATTTGGTTCCAATAAGGGACAGCTGGGGACTTGCCTTTTTTTTGCAATAAAAAGTCATGATACCCATTTTGTTCAGGTGAGAGCTTGCAATGAATATTACATTTTGCTTTACTTACCAAAGGAAACCTGCTTCCTTTGAACTCACATTCCTTCAGGAAATTATTATTCGTTTCCTGATAGAGCAAATTGGACTATGCTTTATAGGTTTTTTATTGCCTTTGGGCCCTTTCCCATGTACGGATCCCGTGAGGATCCATACATGTCTCATCCGCTTGCTCAGCGGAGATCGCTCTGTTGATCCCCGCTGAGCCGGCAGATGACACACTGTGCAGATCTCCGCTTTCCTCTATGAGGGGTATCAGATGAACATGGACCGTCTGTCCACATTCACCCGATCCGATGACAGATGGAAAATAGGATTTTCCTCTGTCTGCAGAATCGGAGCATAGCGGACACTGATGAGATCGGGTGTCAGCGAATTAACACCGCTATCCCATAGGTATACGTGCATGTCAGCATTTCATCCTGAAACCGGATGGATGAAATACGGACATACGCGTGTAAAAGGGCCCTTCCTCTAGATCAGTGGTTCTCAACCTTTCTAGTGCCGTGACCCCTTGATAAGATTTCCCAAGTTGTGGGGACCCGAACAGTAAAATTATTTTTGTAGTGTGGGTTGTCAGCACCCAAGGCAAGACCAGTAATTTGCGCCCCTAACCCACGGACATTTAGCTCTCCCCAAGTCCCTTCCACTCGCACATTATAAAAAAAAAAACTTATTTTACATTTTAGGATGTACCACTCTTTCTCTTTGATCTCCTTTCTTTCCCTTTTATCTCTCTCTATCCCAATTTCTTCGCTTCTCGGCCCTTTGGCTAAGATCAAGTGTAGTATCTGTTCTTATCAGTTGCCAATAGGTGGTGCTAAGCTGACTGTCCCCGGTACCCTGTGGCAGGGGGAAAGGGATGGCAGTCGGCGGACGCTAAGCCTGTTGGTGTGGAGGTGGAAGCCTTCTGATGTGGACAGAGAGGCATGAGGTCGAAGCCAAGAGGCCGGGTCCCTGGCCGTTGGCCTGGATTTGGTGGTATCTGCCCCAGTCAGTTGTTCTGGAGGGAACCTCTGCTTCTCCTTTAACCGGGAAGGAGTAGTACTTCCAGAATGTGATTAGGTGGGAGAGTTAGGGGTTGTGGGTAGAGTCTGCGTCAGTAGGCTCTCCCCAATCTCTTCTCCCACCTTCCTGGCTGGGAGGGTGCTGCCGGTCCGGACCGGGGGCTAGGGACCGTTGAAAAGCCAGTGGAGATTGTGCCCCTGGAGTGGCAGTCCAGGGGTGCCATACATTGCACGAGTGTTTGAGGGGCACTCACCGTGTGGCACCTTCAGGTCACTGATCTCCACACACACCTATTTGACACCTGCCGCTAGGGCCCGGCCTTTTGGCTAGGACCAGTGGAATTTTTGTTTCCTGGCCGGAGGGCCGGCCAATGTATAGCACATTGGTCACTTTTCCTCACTCTCCCATCTTCCTTATCCCCACTTTCTTTTTTTATTTTCCCCGTGTTTGTCTGTTTTGTCACTTTTTTGTTTGGTGCACTGCACTTTATGTGTGATGAGTAGGGTGCAGGTCCTCGGACCCGCTCTGAAAGTCTTGGGAGTTGGTGGACCTGGCCTTCTAGCTAAGTTCGCCGGCTCTCATGGGGTCTCCCTTCGGGGGAGCCTCACCGAGGAGGGTTCTGTTTCGGCAGTCCCTCTGAGGATGTTGGGTCCTTGTGGCTTCGGCTGCTTGGACCAAGATGGGTCCATATGGCTTCGGCTGTATGGACCACAGTTTACTCTTTTCCCTGCCAGGAGCCTAACGCCCCGGGGGATCAGAGCTGGGTCCTCTTCGGAGGACCACTTGACGATGCACCCGTCACAGTTTTTTGTTGCACCTCTTTATGTGTGTGCACATTTTTCCTGCACCGGGTGGAGTTTTTGGGTTGTGTTTTGCACGCCACAGGCTTTTCAACAGAAAAAAAAAAATCTCTCTCTATCCCAATTTCTTGTTTTTTTCCCCCATCCCTCTCTAGCCGCCTCTTGCTTTTCTCTTATTATTTCTCTCCCTTTTTCTTTGTTCCTCCCCCTTCCATGTATTGTTTATTTTTTTATTCCTTCTATTACTACTTGGTGGGGGGCTGGGGTACTAAGATGAGTGGCAGTGCTGGTGGGGGGTGGCCATCAGTGGCAGTGCTGGGGGCTGTTCTGATCAGCCAACTTAGGTGCTCTTGATCAAGGTCATCTGCTGATCTAAGAACTGTAGTGGGGACTTTTAATGGCAACTATAATCACAGGTAGTGTAGTGTGTCTCCGACTTTGTGGTGTCTCGCAGCAGTGACACCTATGCCAAAATCAGGAGATAGGGTCTCCTCCAGCCCCTCCCACTTCACATTCCTCACCAGTCAGCTGTCAGCTGACCTCTAGTCTCTGCCCCCCAGCCATGCCATGAACTGAATGGGCGGCCACGGGCTCCAGGGATAGCCCAGCTGGGTGGCCACAGGCTCCAGGGACAGCCCAGCTGGGTGGCCGCGAAAAGGCTGGGAGAGCGATGCGGGCTTCAGGAACAACCCAGGATTCAGTGACCCCTGGCAAATCATCATTTGAGGGGTCCCGACCCCCAGGTTGAGAACCATGGCTCTAGATCAATTGTGAGTGTATGCAGGGTTAGAAAGCACAGACCCGACAGCTGCCCACCCAATAAACACAGTTTACTATGCTTCAGTTATAAATTAACACAGTCAGCGATCGGTACCAATCACTTACTGTGCTCATCCCGGAAAGGAAGGGAGTGGTAAATATGACCAAAACGCACGGGACCTGCTGCGGAGATATGTGAACCAGCTACATAGAGAGCGGGTCAAACTCTCCTGCTATTGCGAATTGGATGCCGACTCCGGCATCCAACCTCTGCACCTCGGTTCTTAGCTCTACTCACCTGCCGATTATAATAAAGGAAAGACACACAGCTGAAGGTGGGATGTGTGCATGTCTATGTACTAAACCTGTTCTAAAAGACTGGTTTTGTATTTAGTTTAGTTCTGCAATAGCTATTTGTTTCTGCACTGCAGGATCTCATTGAGGTACAAAGAAGAATAAACTGCTCTGAAGCTCGCTGAAATCTCCAAGGCTGAGTGGTGGAAAGAAACAGCTGGCTGAACAGTCAGGGATGTCAATCAATAAGCCCTGTAGACAGTCAGTCTGCTAAGAACATTATGACAGCTCCCAGGCACTCATACACAGAGCACTAAGTACAGCACAAGGTCAAGAATTAGCCTACAATTGCTGTATGTCACTCATTTCTATAGAACTGACAATTCAGAAGCACTTTACAAAGTACACTGAACCACTCACATCAGTCAAATATATCCCATTAGAGTTTCCTACCCCAACTTTTCATATTTCTGATATGTGCCTGCTGTACCATGTACTTGCATGAGAAAGTGAGACAGTATCCTGTTCTCTTTGTACGGTTTCCTTTACGTGCAATCCCTGGTGTTCCTGCCAGTCCCTTTGCTATTAAAAACTGACCACACTAAGCAGGAGAGAACACTGTGGTCAGTTCTCTAGCTCAGTGTGCCATTCCTTCTCCTCCCCAGCTCTTATGCAGCTGAGAATTAAAAAAATAAAACGGGGGGGCTTATGTTTTTATATCTTAATGGATACTTTAAACTGAATGGATTGTTCACTTTTAGTGTGGACATTTTAGAGCCGGTTCACACTGCTGCGATGCAGGAACCCTGCGAATCCACTGCGGGTTCCCGCATTGCATGTTTCCTGGCGGCAGTTCACATTGCCCTATGCGAACTGCTGGGAGTGTCAGTTAAAAGTTAATGACACTCCCAAATCAGTTTGCATATCACAGTGCGATCTGCAAACTCGGACTCATTGGTGTAAACACCCATGCGATCCAATTCTGCTGCGAAAAAAAAAAAAAGGTCCTGTGCGAGTTTGCTGCAAATTCAGCCATACGATCTTTATGGCTGAAATCACATCACACAGATCGCATGTGATTTTCACTGCGAATCCCATCCGATCTCTGACATCGCACCAGTGTGAATCGGCCCTTAGTATTAGTGACTCCATAATGTGTATTGTCCCCTATGAATCCCTTATATACTTTCAAACAGCTAAACCATACTTATTTATAAAACTTAGATTTTTTTGTAGGTACACTAAACTGAAATTACAGCACGCATTTATGCAAATGATCTTCCTTGCACACTACAGAAGCACGTGTTCAATCATCAGACGTGTATCAGTGCGTGAAGGATGGCTGCCACCCCATTCTATGACATGTGTGTGTGTGTGTATGCACTCTACATCCTACATTAAGCAAGATTTAGAATACAACACATATGGCCGGTCAAAAACTGTACAGTGATGCAACCTTGTGTGCCCCAAAGTTCATTGCGGTGGTAACCTCCGCTGTGCGTCTATGAAAGCCTTGAGTCTTCAATGTAGATCAATGGCAAGCACCATGGCTTTGAAACACTGATGCTCTGTGTTAAAGTCCCAACCAGAAAGATATCTGCATGGGGTTTGTATGTACCCCCAGAGTGAGTGTGTCAATTCTCCAAGTGCTCTAGTTTCCTTCCATATTTTTAAAACATTATAAAGTTAATTCGCTGCTTTCCAAAGATACAATTGTTGTGTGCGTCTACGTGATTACGATGCATAATTACGATGCATACACTAGACTACATCAGTCTGTAAGGCAGGGACTGGTACACTTGGTATAATGTTCTGTGTAGGGCACTGCAGGATAGGACTAGAGTTGCCACCTCATCCCTTTAAACCCGAACACATATTAATTAGCCCCGAGACAACGTGACCCATAACGAAACGCGTCGGGCGGAACGAGCGGCTTGCTGACGTCGTCGCACCCATCTGCTCGTTTTCCATTCGGACGGGTTTTTATGTTTGCGTCCGGCCGGCGCAACAGGTTTAAGGCTGGTCTTATACTTACTAAATGTGAGTTTTTCACGGTTTATTTATTTTATTTAATAAAAGTCATTGGTTTTACACCATCGATGCATCTGCTTTATTTGCATGATACCATATCATCTGATGCCCTTGCTGTGGAGTTTGCCTTACTACCACGTCGTATTACAGCGTCACGGATGCAGTGTTCGCCCTGATTGCCGGGTTTAACATCCATGCTGGTCTAGGTCCTAATCACACAGGACCATTGGCTCTGGTAAGCAGTTTTGCATTATGGTAGTGGAATTCACTTGAAGCGGTTGATCCCAGGAAGAAAGCATAGCTGATATCTTATCTTGGAACATCACTAGGTGTTTATTCACAGCAGTTTATGGACTTTTATGTCATATATATATATATATATATATATATATATATATATATATATATATATATATATATATATACACACACACACACACACACACACACACATACAATTTCTATGCAATTTTGGTTGTTCTTTTGGACTTTACCTTGTGAATTTTTTCATATCCTTACAAGTATACTGTCACTTAACTAATGTCATTAGCTTATGCTTTATGATTTGTTTATCATCCAATTTATGATTTTAATTTGGTATTATTCGTGCACTTTAATCATTTATAATAAGTTCACGGTTTATGTTCATTCAATTTATTTCCATGTTTGGGGTGGGGGTGATTGAGTCACCTTCCCCGCAAAGGTAGTCCTGACACTAGCGCAACTATATATATTTTTCTCACATATTAATTGCACAGGTTCTGTGGCTGATTAAGGCCAATTGAGGTGGTAATTAAACTCACTTGGTGCCTTATATGCATTTTATTAGCATCAGAAAATGTGTAATTCATATCTTTTCAGGTTTAAATGGGATGATGTGGCAACCCTAGAAAAGGACAGTGTTATATACATGAGTTTATAGATGTGCAGCTGACCAAAAATAAGCTGAAGCCTGCCCTGCAGCCTTATATATACCCATACAGGCCTTGCCACCCCTGACCCAAAAATACCAAGCAGTTAAATCCTTTGAGGTTCCTTCTCCATGTACACATAACCACTACCAGGGGTTACTTGCTACAGTGGGGTGCAGAAAACTGCACCTGAAACCATGTGTGGAGGCCACCATCAGATGTACACTATATTGTCAAAAATATTGGGCCGCCTGCCTTTACATGCACTTTAACGCAATGAACTTTAATGGCATCTTAGTCTTATTTCGTAGGGTTCAATATTGAGTTTTCCCACCCTTTGCAGCCATAACATTTTCAACTCTTCTGGGAAGGCTGTCCAAAGATGTTTGACCATTCTTCCACAATATGTGAGGTAAGGCAGTGATGTGTAAGAGAAGACCTGGCTCACATTCTCTGCTCTAGTTCTTCCTAAAGGTGTTCAATCAGGTTGGGGGTCAGGCCAGTCAAGTTACTCCACCCCAAATTCGCTCATTTATGTCTTTATGGATCTTGCTTTGTGCACTGATCCAAATAATTTGGTGGAGGGGGGAATTATGGTGTGTGGTTGTTATTCAGGGGTTGGGTTTGGCCTCTTGGCTCCAGTGAAGGGAACTCTTGAGGCGTCAGCATACCAAGACATTTTGGACAATTTCATGTTCCCAACTTTGTGGGTACAGTTTGGGGATGGCCTCTTCCTGTTCCAACATGACTGTGCACCAGTGCACAAACAAGGTCCATAAAGACATGGATGAGTGACTTTAGTGTGCAGAAACATTGACTGGCCTGTGCAGAGTCCTGACCTCAACCAGATAGAAAAGAAAGAACGTAGGTGTCCCCTATAATTGAAAACTAAAAACCATTGTCTCCAAATGGTATTTTTTTATACATTTTTTGTCAACTAATTCAGTCCTTACTTTACAACCAATCTCCCACGCTTAAAATCCCATTGAGGAAACACACTCCTTCGGGGGTACAGCAACTGACCTCAACCCGATAGAACACCTTTCGGATGAATTAGAGTGGAGACTGGGAGGCAGGTCTTCTCGTTCAACATCAATGCCTGACCTCACAAATGCGCTTCTGGGAGAAAAGTCAAACATCCCCCATAGACACACTCCTAAACCTTGTGGACAGCCTTCCCAGAAGAGCTGAAGCTGTTATAGCTGCAAAGGGTAAGCCAACTCAATATTGGACCCTACAGACTAAGACTGGGATGCCAGTTCATGTGCGTGTAAAAGCAGGAGTCCCAATACTTTAGACAATATAGTGTATGTATGGGCTTGTGTCCATGACATCAGTTTGAGATGCTTCAGAGATCATTCAGAATTTATTGACCAGTGCCTGCAGTTGACCTGCATTTTAACTGCTTCAAGCAGGTTTTGTATGGGAATGATAAATCCACCTGGCACAACAAAAGACCAGTGACAAAGGCCCTATGGTCGGCTACAATACACAATATGCAATCACTCACCGGGCTTCGCTGGACTTCACAGGATCCCCTTCACACACAAAGTTCACAATGTAGCCAGCACTGCAGTTGATCTTGGACCAGTTGGGTTTGCAAACATCCAGAAAATGAGGCCTGAGACGGCCTATAGTATACTTGGCGATATCCGTCAGTGACTGGCTGGCTGCGGCTCCGAAGATGAAAGTCCCGATGGCTTTGTAAAGGGTTGCTACATACTGATTCCTGATAAAGCCATTAGACTGCACCTGATTAAAATATACCGACAATGCCTCTCCTAAAATGATCTGTAGGAAGAAGAAAGACACGGGTTAACCACGTTACCACCACAAAATCTCCACACCCTCCCGTCCCTTCAATAAGATCAGGACACACCGTCATTTGCAATATGTCTGAATACATTTACCATCTGCGCTTTAACCTGATATAAAACTTTATTAGAACAATTCGTAGAAAAAAAATGTTTTTCATTGAAAGGAAAGCATAAACAATAGGAAATTTCACATGGTAAAAACTGACAATGTTGTCACTTATAAACAGCCATATCCAAGTCATCCACACGTGTCATTACCTCAAGTTATTTAGTGTGACTTAACATATAATGCTTGTGTGCGTTAGGCGAGGCGAGTTCTGGGAAACCTTGGTCGCACAGACCGGTATCCGTATTGTGCTTAACCATGGACCTCAAGACTCCCTGTATGCCTTTAAAGCTGCTACATTAGGTATCTAAAGTATTGAAAAGGGCATTATTCATTACAGAGAAATAAATGCAATTTTGGCCGTCTTCTGTTGAAGGGTCATGACTGTAAAAGATCTACTTACTGGCTCCCGATCAGCGCTCTTGGTCAATGGCTGAGAGCGTTGACTGGAGTGTTCTGGCAGGGGGGATATGATCAACATGTAGAAATATATAAGGGGTCCATATAGTGAACTTGGTGTTGAGTTATTCACTTTAAGGTCATCACAGAGGACAAGGGTGCACTCTATGTCTAGAATAAAAAAAGATTTCATCTCCAAATACGGAAAGGTTTCTTCACAGTAATGCCGCGTACACACGATAATTTTTCGGCATGAAAAAAAACGTTGTTTTTCGGCATGTAGAAAAAACAATGTTTTTCCAACTTCATCATTAAAACAATGTTGCCCACACACCATCGTTTTAAAAAAATGCTCTAGCAAAGCGCGGTGACGTACAACACGTACGACGGCACACTAAAGGGGAAGTTCCATGCGGATGACGCCACCCTTGGAGCTGCTTTAGCTGATTCCGTGTTAGTAAAAGACGATTCGTGCTTTTCTGTCTGTTACAGCATGATGAATGTGCTTACTCCATTACGAATGGTAGTTTTACCAGAACCCATCTCATAACTTGCTTCTGAGCATGCCTGGGTTTTTAACGTAGTTTTAGCCCACACACGATCATTTTTTTACAACCTGAAAAACGACAATGTTTAAAACGTCGTTAAAAAATGCAGCATGGTCAAATTTTTTTTTTTTTGTTTTTCAGAACCTGAAAAATGATGTGAAGCCCACACACGATCATTTTAAATAATTTTTTTTAAAAACAACGTTTTTTTCATGCCGAAAAATGATCGTGTGTACGCGGCATAAGAGCTGTGAAAATGTGGAATAGACTTCTTCCAGAGGTGGTTCTGGCCAGCTCAGTAGATTGCTTTAAAAAAAGAGCTGGATACTTTCCTAAATGTACATAATATAACTGGCTAATAACATTTATAGGTAGAGTTGATCCGGGGAAAAGCCTCTCGGGGGATCAGGAAGGAATTTTTTCCCCTGCTGTAGCAAATTGGATTGTGCTTTGCTGGGGTTTTTCGCCTTCCTCTGGATGAACTGTGGGTGAAGGATTGTGTATATTGGATTGGATTTTTTATTTATTTTTTGGTTGAACTAGATCAGGGATCCTCAAACTACGGCCCTCCAGCTGTTGCATAACTACACATCCCATCAGGCATTATAAAACTCTGACATTCACAGACATGACTAGGCATGATGGGAATTGTAGTTCCTGAACAACTGGAGGGCCATAGTTTGAAGACCCATGAACTAGATGGATTTGTGTCTTTTTTCAACCTGACCAACTATGGGGCAGATCCTCAAAGAAATTACGCCGGCGTATCTCTTGATACGGCGCGTAATTTCAAATTTTGCGCGTCGTATCTTTGTTTTGGTATCCACAAAACAAGATACGACGGCATCTCGGCTAGATCCGACAGGCATACGTCTTAGTACGCCGCCGGATCTAAGCTGCAATTTTTCGGCGGCCGCTAGGTGGTGTTCCCGTCGAATTCCGCGTTGAGTATGCAAATTAGCTATTTACGGCGATCCACGAACGTACGTCCGGCCGGCGCATTTTTTTACGTCGTTTGCGTTTTTCCGGCGAATAGTTAAAGCTGCTGTTCTGAGGCGTACTCAATGTTAAGTATGGCCATCGTTCCCGCGTACAATTTTGAATTTTTTTCGTTGTTTGCGTAAGTCGTTCGCGAATAGGAATTTGCGTAGAATGACGTCATCGTCGTAAGCATTGGCTGGTTCCAGTTTAATTTCCAGCATGCGCACTGGGATACCCCCACGGACGGCGCATGCGCAGTTAAAAAAAAACGTTGTTTACGTCGGGTCACGACGTATTAACATAAAACACGCCCCCATCACATCCATTTGAATTCCGCACCCTTACGCCACAAGAGATACACTACGCCGCCGTAACTTACAGCGCGAATTCTTTCAGGATTCGGAAAAAAAAAAGATAAGTTACGGCGGCGTAGCGTATCTTAGATACGCTGCGCCCGGCGCAAAGGTACGTGGATCTGCCCCTATGTAACTATGTGCCGTCACCCTGTCAGAACACAATAGAACAGCAGGGGAAATCACTGTACTTATATCGGATTGTTGGTACAGAGGCTCCGATCTGAAATGGTGGTAACCCGGGGACTGCCCGTACAATGCACCGTTCAATGCACTGTTCAGCCTGAATTTTTTTTCTCAGATATAAATTGGTGTTAGCTTACCAACCTATTGTCCCTGATTAAATAAAAACAACCATAGACACTAGATGACTGAGATACAGGTATAATGCAGACAATAATTTGTTTTATTTCATTGCTACGAAAGGGCGTTAAAAAGGAGGTCCATTGTTAAAGGGATAGAATTTTAAAAAAAAATGTTCTATGGGGAAATGCCATTTCCGAAAGTATTACCATTCAAAACAGTTGAAGGAACAATTGCTTTTTGTTGTCGATTGTTGATATGGTAGTTTTTATTACTATGTCATTACCTTTTTCTCCCTAAACTTTACCTTACAAATGCTACTATTCTTTATAGATAGGTCTATAATGTGTGTTAAGGAAAGCATCAGGAGAATTAGAAGAAAAGCTAGACACCCCGGCACCAATCCTATCTTAAGGGAAACAATAGAGGCAAAACTGCCTGTTCTCTGGGAAGGATAATCCAAGGATGTGAACACCGGAGTGTATTTTTTGTTTCGGGACGCACTTTTTTAAAATAAGTATTGTGCTTGCACGCAAAACAAAGTGCAATGCCAGATAAAATTAGTAATCACACACACACACAATGCAGTTTAATTGCTATTCCTCCATTCTTCACAATACCAGTAATCTAAAAATATTTACCTGCACTAATCTGTACTTCACGTAGCAACACAGCTCTATACAAAATCTGTAGGCAGATATTAATATAAAATATTGCACTTTTTTTTTTTTTTAAATACGTGTCACCCCATTTTTCCCATAGCAATGCTCGTTATGTGGAATCTATGGAATCAAACCAATAGCGGGGTATCCATATAGGGGTATTAATTTTTTTGTTTAAATTAAACTAGTAGACTTAAAGTAGAAGTTCAGGCAAAACCTAACTAATGCTAAACCTGCTCTCTGCCACATTCTAAACCTAATCTATTGAACCTTGTAAAGCAAACATCACTATACTTACCTATTCAGCAGCAGATCCGGTCCAGTCCCAGCATTAGCGGTCAGCTGCAGCTTCAGTGTGTAGGTGAGTGCAGGAGAGGCAATCGACAACGAAAGCCCCATAAGTCCACGTGTGACATCACTTTCCAGCCATTTCACAGCCGTTGTCGGTCCTCACAGCTTCTGCCGCTGGAAACTGGACCAGATTGGCAGCAGAACAGGCAAGTGCAGTGATTTGTGCTTTACAGGGTTATATAGATTAGGTTTAGAATGTGGCAGAGAGCAGGTTTAGCGTTACTTATTTTTTTGTCTGGACTTACACTTTAAAGCTTTGTACACACAATCAGATATTCCGACGGGAATTGTGTGACGACAGGCTGTTGGAGGAAAATGTTGGATGGCAGGCTTTAAAATTTTCTGCGAGCAACGATCTGTTGCCAGATTTTCCGAGCGTGTGTACACAAGTCCGGACAAAAAAACCTAAGTACAAACACGCATGCTCGAAAGTAATGCTCCCCAAACACAACATTAGCAGAAGGTGCCCAAAGGGTGGCTCTAAAGAGCTGAAAAACCACGTAGTACGTAACTGCGTTCATGTTTGTTGGCCGACAATTGTGTGCCATTTGTAAGCAAGACACGTTTTTGGCCAAGGCCCTTTGGACAAAAGTCAGAGGCTTTGTCTGCGGAAAATCTGATCGTGTGTATAAGGCTTAAGAAATAGTTCTGGCTCAGTAGATTGTTTAACCACTTCCCCACCGCGCCATAGACAAAAGGCGTCTACAGCGCGGTGGAGTTATTCTGGGAGGACGTCCCTGGGACGTCCTCCCAAAATCCTTCACTCGCGCGCCCCCTGGGGTCTAGAAGACCCGGCGCATCACAGATCGCTGTAAATTGCCGCTGATAGTGGCCGTTTACCACGTGATCGCTCCGACGGAGCGATCACTTGTAAACAAACCGGCGTCATGTCATGACGCCGGTTCCTCCCTCTCCTCTCTGTACCGATCGGTACAGTGTGAGAGGAGAGGGGGGAGAGAGCGGAAGCAGCAGCAGCTGCTGTGGGCTGGATCTGTGACAAATGCAGTCACAGATCCAGCCATCCATCCCTCCCTGTGCAATACTCTGCAATAACACCAATACTCTGCAATAACCCCCATACTCTGCAATACCCCCCCATACTCTGCAATACCCCCCCATACTCTGCAATACCCCCCCCCATACTCTGCAATACCCCCCCCCATACTCTGCAATACCCCCCCCCCCATACTCTGCAATACCCCCCCCATACTCTGCAATACCTGCTAATATGACAGAAACAAGTTTTTTTTACCGAATTTTCAGTGTTTTTTCTTTTATAGCGCAAAAAATAAAAAACCCAGAGGTGATCAAATGCCACCAAACGAAAGCTCTATTTGTGGGAAAAAAAGGACAAAAATTTCAGATGGGCACAATGTTGTATGACTGAGTTATTGTCATTCAAATTGTGAGAGCACCGAAAGCTGAAAATTGGTCTGGTTAGGAAGGGGGTTTAAGTGCCCAGTGGTCAAGAGGTTTAAGGAGTTGGATTCATTCTGAAATGCACAAAAAAATAACTGGATATCAATGTTAATAGGTAAAAAAAAAACGAAAAAAAAAAAAACACATAGTTGATCCAGGGCATATCCACTTGCCTTCAGCGGCTAAGGAAGGATTTTTCCCCCCTGCTGGAGCCAATTTGGTCCAAGCTTTCTGGTTTTGCCTTCCTCTGGATCAGCTGTGGGTATAGGATTCTGTATATGGACGTTTACCATTTATCTATGTTTTTTCTATTGGTTGAACTAGATGGAATTGGGCCTTTTTTTAAGCTATGTACAAAAGTCTGTGCTCTATCAATATCTTGTGATCCTTTCCAGGGCAGCACTGCGAAACAGAGGGGTAACACTCTTTTGGTGCATGCAGTGCTTCCGTCTACCAGCTAATACAGACGGGTGAGCCCTGGGACCATCAGGCCGGAGGGGTCCCGGACCAGGCTGCTCTGATGAACTGCAGTGTGGTCTGCAAGAAGGAATTGTCTGCACTATCTAGAAGGTGTGTCCGAAACACAAGCCTGGATGATGCCGATAAAACAATTCCCATATGTATTTCAAGCATGTATTTATTAACTGCTTTGACTGGAGCTTAACTGTATATAATTTGATAATATGTGTGCTTACTGGTCTTCTCCTTTGACTTTCAAATTTGTTCTTTGGCTTTGCTCTTAACTTATTCTATTCAAGGAAGGAAAAGATAAAACCTATTTCCTTTGTGCACCAATTATTTCCCAATGTTGGCATATTGAGGGAGTTGTATTCTGATTTTTATCTCATCACTTCCTAGGCAAAGTTAAAGAAAGAACTGTTCTAGGCTCCATGCACACTGGCTTAAAAAACATTGCTTCTACAGAAGTTTTGTGTTCTGCCTGTAGAAGCAATGTTATCATATGTGTCCATGCACATTAAGACATTTATGCCGCGTACACACGACCGTTTTAAAATTATTTATTTAAGGATAAGACACAGATACAAGCATAAAAAGCAACTTCATAGTACCGATATATTGCTATGAGCATATGAGATCTAATGATCGTACAAAACCGTTACAGGTGGGTAGGGATCACCATTTAGGCTGGGTTCACACTACTACACTACTTTCATCCTACTTTGCTCTGTGTTCAATGTTTCCCTATGAGAGCGTCTTGTAGCGTCCTACACAAGTCGGTCCGACTTTGAAAATGCTCCCTGTACTACTTTTGGTCCTACATTGATCCTACTTCAGGCCCATTGAATATCATTGAAGTCGGACCAAAGTAGTATCCTGTTCATGAAAGTAGGATGGATGTAGGACCAATGTAGGATAAATGTAGGACCAATGTAGCAGAGCAAAGTAGGATGAAAGTAGTGTAGTAGTGTGAACCCAGCCTGAGTCAGCGGCTAACTACTCGCTGAAGTCTATTACTGGGTAATCATAAACATCTGTGCTCATCACAGTTTTTTTCTATTATTGAGAGGAATGATAAGAAGGAGAGAAGAAGAGAAGGAAAGAAAGGAGAGAGAGAGAGCGAGAGAAAAAAAAA
>NW_024404714.1:0-38566 GCF_905171775.1 Rana temporaria
ACATTGATGATAAGTGGATATGGGCCCCCTTAAGCCCTGTACACGATCGGTTGGTCTGATGAAAACAAACCCAATCGTGTGTGGGCCTCATTGGTTTGTTTTCCATCGGTGAAATAAAATAGAACAAGTTTTAACCACTTGCTTACTGGGCACATAAACCCCCTTCGTTCCCAGGCGAAATTCAGCTTCCGGCACTGCGTCGCTTTAACTGACATTTGCGCGGTCGTGCGACGTGGCTCCCAAACAAAATTGACGTCCTTTTTTTCCCACAAATAGAGCTTATTTTGGTGGTATTTGATCACCTCTGCGGTTTTTATTTTTTGCGCTATAAACAAAAAAAGAGCGACAATTTAAAAAAAATATATATTTTTTTTACTTGTTACTATAATAAATATCCCAATTTTTTTTTAAAAAAACAATTTTTTTTCTCAGTTAAGGCCAAAACGTATTTTTCGACGTATTTTTGTAAAAAAAAAAAAAAAAATCGCAATAGCGACTGTTTGCGCAAAAGTTATAGCGCCTACAAAATGGGGAACAGAATTATGATTTTTTTTCATTATTTTTTTTTACTAGTAATGGCGGCGATCTGCGATTTTTATTGGGACTGGCGATATTGCGGCGGACGTATCGGACACTTTCGACACAAATTTGGGACCATTCACTTTATACAGCGATCAGTGCTATAAAAATGCCCTAATTACTGTATAAATGTGACTGGCAGGGAAGGGGTTAACACTAGGGGGTGAGGAAGGGGTTAACTGTGTAGCCTGGGTGTGTTCTAACTGTGTGGGGGGAGGGGGGTGACTGGGGAAGGTGACCGATGCCGTGTCCCTATGTACAAGAGACACAGATCGGTCTCCTCTCCTCTGACAGCACGTGGAGCTCTGTGTTTACACACAGAGCTCCACGTCCCTGCTGTTACCGGCTGTGTCACCGACGATCGCGTGTACCCGGTGGACATCGCGGCCGCCAGGTACACGCATCGGGTCCCCAGCGATGCGGCGGCACAGTGGTTACCCGCTGCGCGCCCCCCAGTGGCGCGCGCGGGTAATGCATTTCAAATGATGTCCAAAGATGTCCACTTGGCACCTGAGAACCGCGCTGTTGACGTCTTTTGTCAATAGCGCGGGTCTCAAGTGGTTAAAATGTTCCTATGGATAAAGAACCGATAGAAAAAAATGATCGTCTGTGTGGAAGTCCATTGGTCAAAAATCCACACATGCTCAGAATCAAGTCGACGCATGCTCGGAAGTATTGAACTTCTTTTTCGTCACCACACGGTCGGATTTTTGACCGGTGGTGTGTAGGCAAGACTGATGAAAGTCAGCTTGATCGGACATCGGACGAAAAAATCCATCAGATTAGATTCCATCAGATATCCGATCGTGTGTACAGGGCTTTACATTGGTGGTCAGTAGGAGAAGAGCCTCCTTAATATGTTAGTGATCAGTGGGCCCCTTATATTGGTGTGCAGTTAGAGAAGGGCTCCTTTATATTGGTAGTCAGTGGAGAAAGCTCTCCGTAGATTGGTGATCAGTGGAGATGGTCCCTTTGCATTGGTGGTCAGTGGGTGTAGGGCCAACATATATTGGTGGTTGGTGGAAGAAGGACCAACATATATTGGTGGTCGGTGGAAGAAGGACCAACATATATTGGTGGTCGGTGGAAGAAGGACCAACATATATTGGTGGTCGGTGGAAGAAGGACCAACATATATTGGTGGTCGGTGGAAGAAGGACCAACATATATTGGTGGTTGGTGGAAGAAGGACCAACATATATTGGTGGTCGGTGAAGAAGGACCAACATATATTGGTGGTCGGTGGAAGAAGGACCAACATATATTGGTGGTTGGTGGAAGAAGGACCAACATATATTGGTGGTCGGTGGAAGAAGGACCAACATATATTGGTGGTCGGTGGAAGAAGGACCAACATATATTGGTGGTCGGTGGAAGAAGGACCAACATATATTGGTGGTCGGTGGAAGAAGGACCAACATATATTGGTGATCAGTAGAGAAGAGCCCCCTATATTGGAGGTCATGCGAGAGTGACCTCTTTAAATTGATGGTCAGTGGTAAAGGGCATCTTACATTTGTGGTCAGTGGCGAAGGGCCTTCGTAACTCAAGTTACCCCTAGGAACTTCTGGGGAAAGCCTGGATTCTCACTATGGTCTTTTTTCTTTAGGTTGTCATTTTGGTGGTAAAATATTCTCGCTGGAGGACACTTGGCATCCAGACCTGGGAAAACCCTTTGGGGTCGCTTACTGTGTGTTGTGCCGCTGTGAGGTGGTAAGTTAAGGTCTGCTAGAACTTTGGTGGCCTAGTGGCTCATTGTTATCAGGTGAGGCTAAATACAAGGATTGCCATTGTTAATATCCTGGAAATGCTAGTTGTCTGGCTGTTATATTTATCCTCTGGCTTCAGTATCTCTGGCCGAAGTAATAGAGGGGTGGCCCAAGCTCGGGGGGGCCTTTGTGCTGCACAATTTCTTCGACTTACTTCCTTTATCCTTGTTTTAGCAGCGGAGTCGTTGGGAAAAGGAATCCGGGAAGATCAGCTGTAAGAACATCAGAAGTCATTGCCCTCCGCCAGCCTGTGCCAATCCTGTGGAGGTC
This sequence comes from Rana temporaria, assembly GCF_905171775.1. Taxonomy (NCBI): domain Eukaryota; kingdom Metazoa; phylum Chordata; class Amphibia; order Anura; family Ranidae; genus Rana; species Rana temporaria. The sequence continues at coordinate 2,619 of NW_024404714.1, forward strand.
CTGGGGCAGTGCTGTCGGGTGTGCCCCAAGAGTAAGGCCAACCTCTGTCTTCTGGGATGTCTCTCCTGAGTCCTGACCCTGATAGACTCCCATCTGACTTTATGGATCTCACATTATATTATATTTTTTTCCAGCACTTTATGGAACTAATTTTTATCTTGTGTCTCTTCCAGCTCCGGCCGTTCCACCTCCTCTGAAGAAGTCAGAGGTTGTAGTCAATGAGTTTGATTATTTCCAGGAAAAGGACGATGACCTGCACAACGATAGTTCCTACCTGAGCTCTGATGATGATGATGGTGTTGAGGACAGCTGGACAGGTAAAGGCGTGGAGATTCCATTTTTTTTCTTTCCACATGCTTCAGTTACAGGAATCAAGTACAGTGAAACCTCGGACTGCGAGTAACGGGGTTAACGAGCGTTTTGCAATACGAGCGCCGTTTAAAAAAAAATCCTGACTTGGTTTGCGAGCTGTCCTTGGGCCTTTTGGAGTGTTTTCGAGGCTCTCCGGCACCCCCCCCACCTCTGGCCACATGCGGTATTGCATGCCATAGAAGTCAATGCAGAATGAATTATTTTCGTTTCCATTGACTTCTATGGGGAAACTCGCTTTGATATGCGAGTGCTTTGGATTACGAGCATTCTCCTGGAACGGGTTATGCTCGTAATCCGAGGTTCCACTGTATATGTCATTTCCTAGCTTGAGGATGTCCAGAATCATCAAGCTCGGGGGTCTCCAAACTTTCCAAACAAGGGGCCACTTTACTGTCCTTCAGACTTTTGGGGGGCCGGACTGTGGCCATTAGTAGAAACTGTTCTGGCATCAGTGGGAGTAAACAATTCTTCCCCCGTAATTCCCGGGACAAGGTCATCTAGAGCCCAGGCCTAACATGCCAAACTGCCCCACCCCCACAAGATGTATGAGCATTATGTGTCAGCCACCTCCCCCCCAAAAAAAAAATTGAGCACTAATCTGCATGCTTATCCCCAAAGATTCATTTCCCCTCCCTGTACAAATACACCCCCAACCCCCACCCCCCAAAATCGCCCCTCCAAGCTCAAATCTTTTCCCCCCGTTCCCCGAATCTCCCAGCACAAATCCCCCCCCCCCCAAAAAAAAAACATCCTAGCACAGATTTAGCAGGTAAAAAATTTGCATTTATTACAGTGGAACTTCAGATTACGAGCATAATCCGTTCCAGGAGAACACTCGTAATCTAAAGTACTCGCATATCAAAGCGAGTTGTCCCATAGAAGTCAATAAAAACGAAGATAATTTGTTCCGCATTGACTTCTATGGCATGCAATACTGCATACGGCCAGAGGTGGGGGCGCCAGAGAGCCTTGGAAATACTTGGAAAGGCTCGGGGACAGCTCGACTGAACACAGAAAACCTCGGAAAGGCTTGAGTTCTTCAGAGTACTTCCGTAATGGCTCCGATCGGCTTTGGCGCCCCCGCACCTCTGGCCAAATACAGTGCCAAAAATCTAAAAAAAAATTCCTCAGTTTAGGCCGATACGTATTCTTCTACATATTTTTGGTAAAAAAAATTACAATAAGCGTTTATTGATTGGTTTGCGCAAAAGTTATAGCGTCTACAAAATAGGGGATAGTTTTATGGCATTTTTTTGTTTTTTTTATTAGTAATGGCGACGATCAGCGATTTTTGTCGTGACTGCGACATTATGGCGGACGCATCGGACACTATTTTGGAACATTGTCATTTATACAGCAATCAGTGCTATAAAAATGCACTGATTACTGTGTGAATGTGACTGGCAGGGAAGGGGTTAACTACTAGGGGGCGGGGAAGGGGTTAAGTGTGTCCTAGGGAGTGATTCTACCTGTGCGGGTGCTGTGCTACCAGCGACATGACATTAATCACTGCTCCCGATCACAGGGAACAGACGATCAGTGTCCTGTCACTAGGCAGAACAGGGAAATGCCTTACAATGGCATCTCCCTGTTCTGCAGCTCTGTGACACGATCGTGGGCACCCGGCAGACATTGAGTCCGCGGGTCCCGCGGTCATACTCACGGAGCTTGCAGCCGGAGCGCGCACCTACAATGCCGTGATTCAACCACTTAAGGGCCGCCTCCTGCACATATACGTCGGCAGAATGGCACGGCTGGGCACATGCACGTACAGGTACGTCCTCTTTAAGTGCCCAGCCGTGGGTCGCGGCGTGACCCGGTCTGAAGCTCTGTGACCGCGGCCGCGTGACCCGCGGACCTGATCGCCGCTGGAGTCCCGCGATCTGTCCCCGGAGCTGAAGAACATGGAGAGCTGTGTGTAAACACGGCTTCCCCGTTCTACACTGTGGCGCTGTCATTGATCGTGTGTTCCCTGATATAGGGAATCACAATCAATGACATCACACCTACAGCCACACCCCCCTACAGTTAGAAACACAGATGAGGTCACACTTAACCCCTTCAGCGCCGCCTTGTGGTTAACTCCCAAACTGCAATTGTCATTTTTACAGTAAACAATGCATTTTTAATGCATTTTTTGCTGTGAAAATGACAATGGTCCCAAAAATGTGTCAAAATTGTCCGAAGAGTCCGCCATAATGTCGCAGACACGAAAAAAAAACGCTGATCGCCGCCATTAGTAGCAAAAAAAAAAAATCATAAAAATGCAATAAAACTATCCCCTATTTTGTAAAACGCTATGGGCCGGATTCAGAAAGGACTTACGACGACGTATCTCCAGATACGCCATCGTAAGTCCAAATGTGCGCCGTCGTATCTATACGCTTATTCAGGAAATCAGATACGCCTGAATTTTGGCAAGATACGACCGACGTAAGTCTCCTACGCCGTCGTATCTTGGGTGCATATTTATGCTGGCCGCTTAGTGGCGCTTCCGTTGATTTACGCGTCGAATATGTAAATGAGCTAGATACGCCGATTCATGAACGTACTTGCGCCCGTCGCAGTAAGCTACGCCGTTTACGTAAGGCGTACGTCCGGCTTAAGTTTACCCCTCATAAAGCAGGCGTAAGTCATGTTAAGGTATGGGTGCGGGAACAGCGTCTTATTTTATGTCGTTTACGTAAGTCATACGTGAATGGGGCTGGGCGTAGGTTACGTTCACGTCGTATGAATGGAGGTGGCGTATCTTAGGGAGTAGATTCGACATGATTCTGAGCATGCCCGTTCGTTCGGCCATGCATTTACATGGGGTCATGCTTCATTATAATACAACACGCCCACTGCTTTGCTACTTTGAATTAGGCAGGCTTACGCCGGCCCATTTACGTTAAGCCGACGTAAATATGGGAGCAAGTGCTTTGTGAATACTCAGCTTGCCTCTCAATGTTACGTCGACGTAGCGCATATGAGATGCGCTACGCCTATCTAAAGATGCGCCGATCTCTCTGAATCTGGCCCTATAAATTTTGCGCAAACCAATCGATAAACGCTTATTGCGATTTTTTCTACCAAAAATATGTAGAAGAATACGTATCGGCCTAAACTGAGGGAAAACATTTTTTTTATATGTTTTTGAGGGATATTTATTATAGCAAAAAGTAAAAAATATTGATTTTTTTCAAAATTGTCGCTCTATTTTTGTTTATAGCGCAAAAAATAAAAACCGCAGAGGTGATCAAATACCACCAAAAGAAAGCTCTATTTGTGGGAAAAAAAGGACGCCAATTTTGTTAGGGAGCCACGTCGCACGACCGCGCGATTGTCAGTTAAACCAACGCAGTGCCGAATCGCAAAAACTGGCCATAGATTTACTGATAGCTGTGGATTCATTGTAAGCTCTGTATCTGAGATGATTCCAGACACAGAAATAAATGTGATTGGGATGTTGGACCTTCAAAGTGTCATCAATAATTGGTGTGTGATGTATTTCCCGTGTGTCTCTGGGGGTCACATACCGGTGATCAATACTCCACCCTACATGGTATTTACCTACATTCTGTTTTCACAGAATTTGTTGCTTTTTTGACCGGATCAGACCATGGCGGACCTCCAGCGATGAGCGGCATCGCCAAAGCTAAGTTTAGCCTGCTGCGTTCCAATATACTGTTCTCCATCGATTATAAAGGGTATGATGGTTCCTGCTGATTTGTGGTTCTCTTCTCACATAACTTATTCCAGTGTATTATTGTTAGTGCCCATTATGAGGGGTTCCCACCATCCCTGTGCTGAGTTCCCAGGTCTGTACCCCTGCTGTGCCCATTATGAGGGGTTCCCACCATCCCTGTGCTGAGTCCCCAAGTCTGCACACCTGCTGTGCCCATTATGAGGGGTTCCCACCATCCCTGTGCTGAGTTCCCAGGTCTGTACCCCTGCTGTGCCCATTATGAGGGGTTCCCACCATCCCTGTGCTGAGTCCCCAAGTCTGCACACCTGCTGTGCCCATTATGAGGGGTTCCCACCATCCCTGTGCTGAGTTCCCGGGTCTGTACACCTGCTGTGCCCATTATGAAGGGTTCCCACCATCCCTGTGCTGAGTTCCCGGGTCTGTACACCTGCTGTGCCCATTATGAGGGGTTCCCACCATCCCTGTGCTGAGTTCCCGGGTCTGTACACCTGCTGTAAGGCGTACGTCCGGCTTACAACTCCGGCTCAGAACAACTCCTGCTGTAAGGCGTACGTCCGGCTCAGAACTCCCTGTGCTGAGTTCCCGGGTCTGTACACCCGCTGTGCCCATTATGAGGGGTTCCCACCATCCCTGTGCTGAGTTCCCGGGTCTGTACACCCGCTGTGCCCATTATGAGGGGTTCCCACCATCCCTGTGCTGAGTTCCCGGGTCTGTACACCTGCTGTGCCCATTATGAGGGGTTCCCACCATCCCTGTGCTGAGTTCCCGGGTCTGTACAGCCGCTGTGCCCATTATGAAGGGTTCCCACCATCCCTGTGCTGAGTTCCCAGGTCTGTACACCTGCTGTGCCCATTATGAGGGGTTCCCACCATCCCTGTGCTGAGTTCCCGGGTCTGTACACCTGCTGTGCCCATTATGAGGAGTTCCCACCATCCCTGTGCTGAGTTCCCGGGTCTGTACACCCGCTGTGCCCATTATGAGGGGTTCCCACCATCCCTGTGCTGAGTTCCCGGGTCTGTACACCTGCTGTGCCCATTATGAGGAGTTCCCACCATCCCTGTGCTGAGTTCCCGGGTCTGTACACCCGCTGTGCCCATTATGAGGGGTTCCCACCATCCCTGTGCTGAGTTCCCGGGTCTGTACACCCGCTGTGCCCATTATGAGGGGTTCCCACCATCCCTGTGCTGAGTTCCCGGGTCTGTACACCCGCTGTGCCCATTATGAGGGGTTCCCGCCATCCCTGTGCTGAGCTCCCAGGTCTGTACATCGCGGCAAAACGCGGCAAAACTTGGCAAACAGCGGTACCGGCGTTTTGCCGCGATTTCGTTTATAGGCGTTTTTAAAGGTGACCTATTTTTTTACATTAGAAATCTCAAAAATTATGGCAAATGATGAAAAAACATAAAAATACATAAAAAAATGTAATTGCTTGCATTGCATTGTGGACAATCCACAACTTGTGGCAGGTGATGTGGCCAGGTGACATGGCCTGGTGACGTGGCAAGTGGACAATCCACAACTTGTGGCAGGTGACGTGGCAAGTGACATGCCAGGTGATGTGGCAAGTGAACAATCCACAACTTGTGGCAGGTGACGTGCCAGGTGATGTGAACAGGTGATGTGGCAGGTGACATGCCAGGTGATGTGAACAGGTGATGTGGCAGGTGACATGGCAAGTGGACAATCCGCAACTTATGGCAGGTGACGTGGCAAGTGGACAATCCACAACTTGTGGCAGGTGACGTGGCCAGGTGATTTGGCAAGTGGATAATCCACAACTTGTGGCAGGTGACGTGGCCAGGTAACGTGGCAAGTGGACAATCCACAACTTGTGGCAGGTGACGTGGCCAGGTAACGTGGTAAGTGGACAATCCACAACTTGTGGCAGGTGTCGTGGCCAGTTGACGTGGCAGGTGATGTGGCCAGTTGACGTGGCAGGTGACGTGGCCAGTGGACAATCCACAACTTGTGGCAGGTGATGTGGCAGGTGACATGGCCAGGTGACGTGGCAAGTGGACAATCCACAACTTGTGGCAGGTGACGTGGCCAGGTGACATGGAAGGTGACGTAGCCAGTGGACAATCCACAACTTGTGGCAGGTGACGTGGCCAGGTGACGTGGCAGGTGATGTGGCCAGGTGACGTGGCAGGTGACGTGGCCAGGTGACATGGCAAGTAGACAATCCACAACTTGTGGCAGGTGACGTGGCAGATGACGTGGCAAGTGGACAATTCACAACTTGTGGCAGATGACGTGGCAAGTGGACAATTCACAACTTGTGGCAGATGGCGTGGCAGATGACGTGGCAAGTGGACAATCCGCAGCTTGTGGCAGGTGATGTGGCAAGTGACACGCTAAATACAAGTACACTGCTGCTCTCTCAGCTACTACTCACTCTGGTCTCACAAAATGGCTGAAATGGTTAAATAATACTGTTTTTTGAGCTTAGGGAGGGTCTTATGATGTTTCTTAACCAAACGCTTATAAACGCAAACGCTGTAAAACGCCACGAAATTTGCGGCAAAGACGGGCGTTTTAAACGCCATTTGTTGCATTTGAAATTGTGTGTTTAGATGAGTTTGCATCTGCGTCTCGTGTGCATGGGGCATTAGTCAGGAGTCTCAAAGTGGAGGTGTTTCGTCACATATGGCTACCCATCTCATTCGGAGTGCGCATGCGCGACGCCGCCATATGCATTCCAACACTTTTACAAACGTGATGGGTAGCTGAATGTGACAAAGAATATAGCTAGAGAATTTAGCTGAAAAGGAATTTGTGAACGTTTGAGTAATTGCTTTTCGATGAGAATTTAGCATTTTTTAAAGTGTTGGAATGCATATGCATGCATATGCATGCGCACTCCAGCGGGTAGCCAAATGTGATGGGTCGCCATATGTGATGAAACAGAGGCCCTCCAGCTGTTGCGAAACTACAAGTCCCATCATGCCTCTGCCTGTGGGAGTCATGCATGTTACCAGGGCCGTCATCAGGAATTATGGGGCCCCTTACACAGCTTCAGGCATGAACGGGGGGGGGGGCCTCAAATTGAGGAGGGGGGGCGGGGTGCCACGAATTAAGAAGCGGGGTTGCTGTCACTGCAAATTGAGGTCGGGGGGGGGGGGGGGCTAGCCATCCGGGGCCCTGGGGCCCTTTGATAAAAAGGTAAAAGAAAAGAAATATATGTAATAAGGCCGAGCAGCGGCCTGTGTTTATGGGAGGAGCCCGGGGAGCCTATATAATCTCCTCGCCTCCCTCCGGGCTCCGTCGGCTTCCTGTCTCAGCACGAGACTTCCGGCGCACTTCGATTGCGTCATCGCGTCACTCGTCGTATCCGCGCTGTCCAGCCGCATCCACGCCTCTCAGCCGACTCAGCTGTCACTGCAGACACCGAGGCATCCGCTCGCTTCACACCCGCCCGACCGGCGTTAAGGTAGGCTCCCCTCCTTCCACACTCAACCCCCACCTACACCGGAGGTCTCATTTCCGCCCCCTCCACACGCATGACTTCCCATACCCAGGCTAATGTCCCCCATTTCATATGTACTCTAGGTGGGCACCCAGGGGACACCTCCATACTAACTGATGGCTGAGCACGGTTCCAAACATTCAACCACAATGGGTGCAGTCGTTTATTTCCATTCTACCATAATAATATTCACCAATGTGTTGTACTACTACATACATAGTGATCCCAGATGCCAGCTTTGGGAAACTTGGCATAGCATCGTATTAAGCAGATACCATTCCAGTAAATTACAGCAATGAGGATGCAGCACTTTAAAGCTTCTCTTCCTTTGCAAATATTGTAAACTATAGATTTTCAAGTTTTGCCCAAAGTTCTTAACATGCGTCAATATTAAAGCCAAACTGCAGGCAAGTATTCATTTATTTGATAAAAGCAGAAAAATAAAAACAGCCCGCACAGAGCATGTAAATAGTCCTGCAGCAGCGCTGCAAACCTCTAGTTTGAAAAAAGATAAAAGCTGTGTAGGATGACCCGATCAGATGTAGCTTAAGTGTGTGCTCCAATCACCAGAAAGGCATTCACCACGTGGGGGGATATAGGGTCCCCTTCGGGGGAAACACTCACCAGATGGTTTCTTTACACTCGCATTTCCATATATATCGCCTCACGTGTCACCTCAGATGCTTGGAAACTGCATACCCCTCTCCTATCTTGATCACCGTTACTGTATTCACTTCCCGGGTGTAGTGTCCGCAGGTGTATGAGGGAATGAAAAAACCATATAGTGCAATATCGTTTTTGAATTTTTAATGTCACCCCAAAAAACAGATATACACTAGTCCCCTCATAAAAACATGCGTACCAGAAAATAGATTAAGTCAGGCACATAAATATATGTGGATGTTTCATTTGCATTTCTCACTGTTTAGTGTAGGACCCCTGAAGACCGCTCTGGAGACCTTCCTGTAGCTGTCACTTCCTAGTTCCTCACTCAGTGGAACGCATACGTCACTTCCGGTCGGATGCTGGATAGCAGCGCTCTATCCAGCATCCGACCGGAAGTGACGTATGCGTTCCACTGAGTGAGGAACTAGGAAGTGACAGCTACAGGAAGGTCTCCAGAGCGGTCTTCAGGGGTCCTACACTAAACAGTGAGAAATGCAAATGAAACATCCACATATATTTATGTGCCTGACTTAATCTATTTTCTGGTACGCATGTTTTTATGAGGGGACTAGTGTATATCTGTTTTTTGGGGTGACATTAAAAATTCAAAAACGATATTGCACTATATGGTTTTTTCATTCCCTCATACACCTGCGGACACTACACCCGGGAAGTGAATACAGTAACGGTGATCAAGATAGGAGAGGGGTATGCAGTTTCCAAGCATCTGAGGTGACACGTGAGGCGATATATATGGAAATGCGAGTGTAAAGAAACCATCTGGTGAGTGTTTCCCCCGAAGGGGACCCTATATCCCCCCACGTGGTGAATGCCTTTCTGGTGATTGGAGCACACACTTAAGCTACATCTGATCGGGTCATCCTACACAGCTTTTATCTTTTTTCAAACTAGAGGTTTGCAGCGCTGCTGCAGGACTATTTACATGCTCTGTGCGGGCTGTTTTTATTTTTCTGCTTTTATCAAGTGACATTTATTTTAAGCAGCTGCTTTTATCATTATTTATTGTGTTTTATCTGGTTAGATTTTTTATTGCTTGGACTTTGTTGTTTACTCCTAAAGCGCAGGGTTGTACTATTATTAGAGGGCCACCAATTAGTACTTTTGTATACTAAGTATTCATTTATACTTTCCTAAAAATAATTGAAATTCAATATGAGCCTTATTTTAAAGTGTCTGACTATGCACGGCACTTCTTTTACATGACACATGTTTGGTTCTCTGTGCTGTCAATCTTGTCAGCTTATCCCTGTCACCATTGCATCTCATGCGTTCAAGCACATGCCACATGTCCGCACATTTGAAGACACAACACTTGTCTAGATTCCCATTTTGCATAGTCATACTGTTTTAACTGCCATTGTTTTTGTGTTGTTTTGTTTATGCACACCTCATCCAGCCTTGCACTGCACACCCCTTTCACTGCACCGCAATGCACGAGGCACACACCTTGTTTGTTAGGCTGTGCATCATCGTGCATTTTAAACGCAGCCCATTAATTTGTTATCCCACTTGCTTTACAGCAATTCCAAACACACCCCACTTGCCTCCAAGGCAGGCCTCCACACAGCCTGCGCTCCTCACCCGTCACGCCCGCACGCATACCAGCGGCGGCACCCCTGGTCAGTAGCGGCCTCACTCCCAGCTCACGCTCCACAGCTCGGCAGTCGCCAACCACATGACAACACGTTGTCACGCCTCCCTCGTGGGACGTTCCCTCACTTGCCCAGCTGCAGTACGTCTTGGGGGTACACAAGCACCTTCTCAGCTGCAGCTTCACCCCATTCCACACATGGCCGAATCCGCCGTGGCCCCCTTTCAGTACATGCTCCAGAGCCCGGTAGTCACTCACAATCACAGTGCACCGGTTCATGCCTCTGTCATGGGTCATTTCAGCTACTCGCCCTACCACAAACACGCCCCAGCAACTCCACACACATCCCCACACACAGTCCTGACCCTAAACATACCCCTCTCTTCTTAGCCCCATTTCAGCACATGCTCCAGAGATTCGTATCTCTGCCATGGGAATTTCTGTCACTCATTTCCTTGACACACGTCTAGCTCCCAACCCTTGCACGTTCCCGCAGGCAGGCTTGCCTCGAACGTTCCCCAACAGTGTCACCCTCATTTCAGCACATGCTCCAGAGCCCCCGCGTTGTCAGCCACACCCGCAACGCACCGCTTCAGGCCTCTGTCATGGGACATTTCGGCCACCAAGCTATCGCCGCCTCACCCCCTTCGTCGGTCGCTTACAACATTCGAGCTTGGCTAGCCCCCGTCCTTATGTATTGTCATTTCTCCACAGGTCAGTCAAACTCGCCAGCTCCCCCTGCACATCAGATTCAGTAATTTCTACAGGTAAAAAAAAAAAAGGGGGATCCCCCATCCCCGGCAGGACACGGAAACAACCCGTTTTATCTCACCCCTGCAGGTTCCCGCTCGTCCCACCCCGACCTCGTAGACAAGACTCCGTACCCAGGGCACGACTTACCCTGAGTCATGTCTCAGGACGGCAGCGAAGACCTTTTTGCCCCTTCCTCACCGCCCCCCGCTTCAGAGAGCGGCAGCGCATGCTCCTTCAGGGGATGGACCATCCCCAAGTTAACAGCGGAGTTGAGGCGCAAGCATGTGCCCTTTCCGTCCACAGCCAGGAAGGCAGAACTCTTCAGGCTCCTGTTCCCACCTCCTGCTTCAAACAACTCCCCACCAGCCTCACCCGGACCGAGCACCCAGCGAACCTCGCTACACTCCATATCCACCACCGTGTCCCAACTCCACAACATGGTCGCAACACTCTCCACCACTATTACAGACGTACAGACGAGAATGATGCTTCTGGAGGCTCGCCCACCTACAGCTACCCCCGATCCATCCACGCTCACCCCGTCGACAGTACAACCGCAAATACCTCTCCCGCTTACACCCGCAGGCAAGTGCTCCGTAGTCCTCCCAGCCCACTTGGTACCTGCCAACATCAGGAAGGACATCCTGGACGGCAAGGACATCAACCTAGCCTCCCTCCTCATTTCAGTACACGACCTAGCCGAGAACAAGGCCTACGCCTGGGGAGACGTCTCAGTGGTCCTCAAGGCCAAAGACCCAAGGCTTAACCGTAAACTATCGTCCCGGAATTCGCCTTGGCCTTTGGCATGCTCAGAGACGTCCTATGCTCCGCCTCCCCCAGTAGGAGGGAAGAGCTGGACCTTTATCTCCACACCATAGTGGATCTGGGCTACAAGTACGGAGGGTTTTCATTCTATGACTACCACCGCTCCTTCTCAGCCAAAGCAGCGGCCAGGCTGCTGCAGTTCCAGACAGCTACAGATTGGAGTCTCATGGACACCGAGCTGTTCTGCCGTCACTTTGCTGGCCTGCGCTCACCATTATGCGCTGTTTGCCAGTCCTCCACTCACACCGCCACCTGGTGCGCCAACACCGCCAGCACCACCTCCAACACTCGCCCGTTCGAACTCCCCTCGACCTCGAGGGCAGCTCCGTGCCTACCGGCCACCCAGCAGACGTCCCAGGCCGACAAGTTCGGACGCCCAGTACAGACGCTAGGCGGCGCGGCCATCTGCAATAATTTTAACCATGGCTCCTGCAACTTCAGCCAATGCCGTCTGCTCCATGTCTGCCTTACGTGCCATAGAGCGCACCCCAGGACCCTATGCCTAGTCAAGCAACAAAAGAAGACCTGACTAGGCCGCATTAACATCCCCTGGCTGGAACTCTACCTCACCTCCCACCCCACCCCCTCCCTCACCACCTTCCTCGTCCAAGGCTTCACAGAAGGGTTCCACACAGGCCTCATTTCACTACCCCACACAACGCACGAATGTAGAAACCTGCGCTCAGCCGCCACAGACGAGCAGGCCATAGACCAGCTCTTACAGACAGAGCTAGAGCGAGGCTTCATCATAGGCCCCTTCACCACACCCCCCTTCAGCACCTGGAGAGTCAGCCCTATTGGGCTTGTCAAGGGCAAGTTTTCAAATAAAACACGTTTAGTTTACGATCTGTCTGCGCCTCATTCTTCCCCCACCCCCAGCCTGAACTCCTTGATCCCCTCGGAGGAGTTCTCACTAAAATACGCGTCTGTAGACATGGCAATCCAAGCCATAATTAAAACCGGCACGGGCACCTGGCTCTCCAAGGCCGACATCTCAGACGCCTTTAAACTCTTGCCTATCCACCCGTCCCTCTGGTGTTGGCATGGCATGAAATGGAGAGAGTCATACTACTTCGCCACCAAGCTGACGTTTGGCTCCAAGTCTAGTCCCTGGCTCTTCGACACCTTCGCACAGACTCTCACCTGGATTCTCGTGCACCAAGCCCATTGTCAACAAGTCATCCACTACTTGGATGACTTTTTGCTAATTGAACGACCCGACACGCCTCCAGGAGACCTCCAAAGTTGAGACTCGTCTTCAAAAATCTCAACGTCCCCCTTGCAGAACACAAAGTAGAAGGCCCAGCACACTCCATTACCTTCCTCGGAGTTAATCTGAATACCACCTCCATGCAAGCCAGCCTCCCCCCCGACAAACTGACCCGCATCAGGGCAGTCCTCCATAGTTTCACCCAAACGCAGGGCTGCACCAGGAAGCAGCTGCAGTCCCTCCTGGGAATGCTAAACTTTGCAGTAAGATCATCCCTCAGGGCCGATCCTTCGTGTCACGCCTTCTGGTCTTCCTTTCCCATGCACAGGACCCTGATCAGATTCTCAGGTTGGATACCGCAGCCTTAGCGGACCTCTCGATGTGGGAAGAATTTCTCACCAACTGGAACGGTATATCAATGTTTATACCGCCAGTGTCACCCCTTTCCCCACAAGTAGTGACCGACGCCGCAGCCTCCACAGGTTTTGCAGCTATTTTTGGCCACCACTGGTTCGCAGGACCGTGGCCGCCAGAAATACTAGCGATCCCGGGCTTCACCCAGACGTCCTCCTTGTTCGAGTTGTACCCAATCGTAGCAGCCGCCCAACTCTGGGGCCACAGCTGGGCTGGACAAACTGTTACCTTCACCACCGACAACCAGGCCACAGCCGACATTATTAACAAGGGCAGGTCCAGGTCTCTTGTGATAATGTCCTTCCTACGTCGGCTAGTGCAACTGTCCTTGCTACACCAATTCAATGTGCATTGTACCTTCCTCCCCGGCAAGTGTAATCTCGCCGCAGACGCCTTGTCCCGCTTTAATTATGCCTCTTTTTTTCAGCAGAAACCCGCAGCCGATCCATCTTCAGCCCCTATCCCTCCTTGGTCTCAACTGACCCTGGACTGACACAGCACCTACAGCAAGCTACCCAGCTGATCAACCAGTCTCTCTCCCGCAATACCCTCAAAGCCTATCACACGGCTTGGGACACCTTTACCAACTTCTTGACGCGCCACTCCGCTAACACCACCCCGAGTGTCAAGCACGTATTGGCCTTCATCTCCTACTGTCACACTTGCCAGTCCCTTTCATACAACACTATCCGTCTCTACCTGGCTGGCGTCCAGCACTTTCTGGCCTTACACGATCCGGCGAAGCCTTCGCTGTTTACGTCCCACGCAGTCAAAGCTGCCCTACGCGCAGTCCGGAAGCAACAACCAGTTGTCAACGCCAAACGCCTGCCCACTTACCAGCACCATATTTAGAGACCTGTCCGCCATCCTCGCCACATCCCCGTTTGGCCTCCTGCCTAGCTTGGTCATACAAGCGGCCATCTACCTAGCGTATTATGGTTTCCTCCGACCCAGCGAGTTTGCCTTCAACAGCCCTGCCGGCCAAGTCCTGCGCAGACGACACTTGGTCCGCCATCAAGACCGCTTCACGCTTCACCTCACTACCACCAAAACACAGCAATCAGGCCCGGCTTAGACATCGCCATTTACAAGACAGGTAACGCCTGGTGCCCAGTATCCGTGTTGGACCGTCTACTCTTACTTTTGCCAGCCCAATCAGACTCCGCTCCTCTACTCCCTTTTCCGGACAAACCTCTGAACACCAGCCAGTTCATTAAACACGTGAGGATCCTCCTTCGGACTCTGCACCTCAATCCTACCCAGTATTCGGGCCACTCCTTTCGTATCGGAGCAGCCTCAACCGCCCTCGCGACACGGGGTCCCCGGACCATATCATTAAGAAGCTAGGCAGGTGGAAGTCTGCCTGCTTCGCTAGGTACATTCCTGACCCTCAGGCGGAGATGGCACAAGCCTTCGCCATACTTGCTCACTAATGTTCTGACTCAATAAAACTATAACCCTACCTGAATGTTTTGCCCCCTTATTCTGGCGTACCGTCCATTAGGGCTAGCGCACACTTCAGGTCCCATTGTATGTTGTGAGTCCTAGCCAGTCTGTGTCCATGTCCGTGTCGGCCGTAGGGCTCCAACCATAAGTAATAAGGCGAGCAGCGGCCTGTGTTTATGGGAGGAGCCCGGGGAGCCTATATAATCTCCTCGCCTCCCTCCGGGCTCCGTCGGCTTCCTGTCTCAGCACGAGACTTCCGGCGCACTTCGCCCACCCCCCCCCATCCCATTTCACAGGAATTCCCAGGTTCATTCCTCTCCACAACATTTATCATTTAACAGGGTATGCCCCCTTATTCTGGCGTACCGTCCATTAGGGCTAGCGCACACTTCAGGTCCATTGTATGTTGTGAGTCCTAGCCAGTCTGTGTCCATGTCCGTGTCGGCCGTAGGGCTCCAACCATAAATGAAAAAAAAAATTGAAAAAAAAGGGGGGTTGCCATCCGGGGGCCCTGGGGACCTCTGGGCCCTTTAATAAAAACAATTTTTTATTTTTTTTTTATAAAAAAATAAATTAAAAAAGGGGGGGTTACCAACTGGGGCCCTGGGACCTCCGGGCCCTTTAATAAAAACAAAAAATCTGTATATAAAAAAAAATCTATTTTGTTTGATAAAAAATATATAAAAAAAGGGGGTTTGCCATCCGGGGCCCTGGGGACCTCTGGGCCCTTTAATAAAAACAAAACAAAAAAAAAAAAAAAAAATATATATATATATATATAAAAATAAATATTTTTTTTAATAAAAAATAAAATAAAAAAAGGGGGGGGGGGGGGTTGCCATCAGGGGCCCTGGGGACCTCTGGGCCCTTTAATAAAAACAAAAAAATTACATTTTTTTAATAAAAAAAATAAATAAAAAAAGGGGGTTGCCACTGGGGCCCTGCGGACCTCAGGGCCCTTTAATTAAAAGATAAAAGAAAAAAAATATATGAAAAAATATTTTTTTGGAAAAAAAATGGGGGTTGCCACCCGGGGACCTAGGGACCTCTGGGCCCTTTAATAAAACAAAAAAAATTAAAATTAAAACATTTTTTTTTATAAAAAAATAAATAAAACAAGGGGGGTTGCCAACTGGGGCTCTCGGGCCCTTTAATAAAAACCAAAAATCTATATATATAAAAAAAAAATCTATTTTTTTTGATAAAAAAATATATATAAAAAAAGGGGTTTGCCATCCGGGGCCCTGGGGACCTCTGGGCCCTTTAATAAAAACATATATATATATATATATATATATATATATATATATATATATATATATATATATAAAATATATTTTTTTTTATAAAAAATTAAATAAAAAAGGAAGGGGGGTTGCCATCAGGGGCCCTGGAGACCTTTGGGCCCCTTTAATAAAAAGAAAAAATAATGTAAAATTAAAAAAAAAAAAACTTTTTTTTTTTTTATAAAAAAAAATAAATAAATAAAGAGGGGTTCCCAACTGGGGCCCTCTGGGCCCTTTAATAAAAACAAAAAAAATTAAAATTAAAAAAATATAAATATAAATAACAAAATTATAAAAAAAATAATAAAGAAAATAAAAAGGGGGTTGCCGTCCGGGCCCCTTACAGGTGTACTGCCTGTACCCCCCTGATGGCGGCCCTTGTTTGTTACTATCAGCCTTGGAATGCCTCATGGGACTTGTAGTTTTGCAACAGCTAGAGGGCCACGAGTTTGAGACCTTTATGTGGTGACCACTTCCTTCTCTTCTTGGTAAGGTGGGTTCATATTATTCATTCTTGACCCTTCATTGTGTTTAGGAGACATGAACATTCCCGGGTTCGTTTCTCGGACGTTGGGGGGTCTGTGCTGTTTGAGCTCCCGGTACACAGAGTGGGGCACAGCGACACGGTAAGTCATGCGGTATGAAGACTTCCTCGTCTCGTGTTTTTTCTCCTCCCACGCCGATCTAATATTTTCTTACGCAGATCTGCGGGATTTGGCGCTCGTTCCTCGCTCCTCCCTCATCTTCTACGTCTGGGACACGTTCGGGTTTCCCTGGTGACAGAGACGCTTCCCGAACCTGAACTATCCGGCAAGATTGTCCATCACAAAGCTTTATTCTCAGGTGAGCGTTTCTGGGAGGGCCAACGGAAATTAGACGGAGTAAAAAAATCGATCGGCTACAGGATATCTGAGGGGATCGTCGTCCAGCAAACACTGCCGCCGCGCTAAATTCAAAATATTTCACCTAAAGTGACCCGTGTGTAAGTTCACATCAGCAAGATTCCAGAGGGCTCCTCACATGGGCGGGTCTGCTTCCTGTATCTGGGCTGTGGAACTTTTCTGTTCCCCTTATCACCCTCTATCCCAACACATGTACCCTCTAAATCAGAGGTCTCCAAACATTGGCTCCCGGGGGCCAGATACAGTCCTTTGCTTGCCTTTATCCGGCCCTTGAGGCATCATTCCTCCCACTGATACCAATGATGAGGCATCATTCCTCCCACTGATACCAATGATGAGGCATCATTCCTCCCACTGATACCAATGATGGGACACTATTCCTCCCACTGATACCAGTGATGGGACACTATTCCTCCCACTGATACCAGTGATGGGACACTATTCCTTCAACTGACACCAATAATAGGGCATCATTCCTCCCACTGATACTATTGATGGGACACTATTCCTCCCACTGACACCAATGATGGGGCACTATTCCTCCCACTGACACCAATGATGGGACACTATTCTCCCACTGGCACCAATGAAGGGGCACTATTCCTCTCTCTGATACCAATAATGAGACACTATTCCCCCCACTGATACTAATGATGGGACTCTATTCCTCCCACTGATACCAATGATGGGACACTATTCCTCCCACTGATACTAATGATGGGACACTATTCCTCCCACTAATACCAATGATGGGACACTATTCCTCCCACTGATACTAATGATGGGACTCTATTCCTCCTACTGATACCAATGATGAGGCACTATTCTTCCCACTAATACCAATGATGGGGCACTATTCCTCCCATTGATACCAATAATGAGACACTATTCCTCCCACTGATACCAATGAAGGGGCACTATTTCTCTTATCACTACCAATAATGTGACACTATTCCTCCCACTGATACTAATGATGGGACTCTATTCCTCCCACTGATACCAATGATGAGGCACTATTCATCCCACTAATACCAATGATGGGGCACTATTCCTCCCACTGATACCAATGATGGGGTATCATTCCTCCCACTGATACCATTGATGGGGCACGATTACTCCCACTGACACCAATGACCTATTCCCCCCATTGACACGAACAGTGGAGCACTATTCCTCCCATTAATACCAATTATGGGACACTATTCTTCCTACTGATACCAATAATAGGGCACTATTTCCCCCCACTGGTACCAAAGATGGGTCACTATTCCTCCCACTGGCACCAAAGATGGGGCACTATTTCCCCCCACTTACACCAATGATGGGGCACTATTTCCCCCCACTTACACCAATGATGGGGCACTATTCCTCCCACTGACACCAATGATGGGGCATGAAGGGCAGTAAATTGACCCTTTGTTCGGAAAGTTTGAAGACCCCCGCTCTAAATAATTCCTATTGTTAGAGGGAAAAAAATGCCCTTTGAGCTGCTGTCCAGTCTTGAGTCTCCACTCCTATTGTGGAAAAAATGGTGGGGCCTTTCTTTGGTGTCCAGATTACTGCCTGACATGGACATTTCCTATTGGATGCCCCTCTCAGGATCCAGAAGGGGCATGAGGAGACTGGCTGGCACGGGAACATCTGCAGTGCCGCATTAGGTGGGACCCCACTTCCCGAAACAGTGCCTTGTACTGGAAGAGTTTTTATGTGAGAGAGCAGTAGGTGTGTCTGAGAATCTTCCTTCTGCAAGACGGGCGGGTGTTCCCAGATCACCAGAGAAGAATCGGGGAGGATGGTGGACTACAGTGTGCCAATGTGGGTAGATTGTGCATGCATTATTTGGCGGATATAAAGACCGATGGAGAGACTGGGAGCCAAGCCATGGAAAACCTCACAGAGATCTTTATTATTTGTTTTATCTCCAATAGAATCTTTCAGCGCTCTTCTAACGCCGGACGGCACGGCAGGGGGTGGGGAACGCGGTCTGGCCATGCTGACACTCGGTCCATGGGGATGACAACCTTCATTTTATCCTCATGCTCAGAGGGATACAAGGGGAGGAGTCAGGTAAGACTCCCGGGATCATTGGACCTACAGGAGAAGCTTGCAGACTATCTACCACACTATTGGAGAAATGCTCTGCAGGTGCAGGAAGGACCACTGTACCACCTCTGACTATAGAATACAACACTTGCCGACCGGGCTTTTTCTGGCACTTTTTGTTTACAAGTTTAAATCAGTATTTTTTGCTATAAAATTCTTATAACCCCCAAACATTATGGGCTAGATTCAGGTACAGCAGCGTAACTTAGAGCGGGCATAGCGCATCTCATATGCGCTACGCCAACGTAACATAGAGAGGCAAGAGCAGTGGGCTAGATTCAGGTACCTTTTGCACATTTTTTACGGAGGCGCAGGGCAACGTTTTTGCCCTGCGCTCCCGCAAATTTTCTGCGCTACCCGCGATTCACGGAGCAGTAGCTCCGTAAATTGCGTGGGCGCTACGGCAAAATGCCCGGCGTAAGCGCGCATATTAAATGATCCCGTAGGGGGCGGGAATCATTTAAATTATGCGCGTTCCCGCGCCGATCGTAGAGCGCATGCTCCATCGGGAAACTTTCCCGACGTGCATTGCGGCAAATGACGTCGCAAGGACGTCATTTGCTTCAAAGTGAATGTGAATGGCGTCCAGCGCGATTCACTTACGCAAACTACGTAAAGTTCAAATTTCGCGACGCCGGGGAACGACGGGTATACGTAACATTGGCTGCCCCTGCTAATAGCAGGGGCAGCCTTACGCGAAAACCGCCGTACGCAAACAACGTAAACTGCGTACGCAGGGCTCGCG
Source organism: Rana temporaria (assembly GCF_905171775.1). NCBI lineage: Eukaryota > Metazoa > Chordata > Amphibia > Anura > Ranidae > Rana > Rana temporaria. The sequence continues at coordinate 22,107 of NW_024404714.1, forward strand.
TAACGTTGTGAATCGGCGTTAGTATGCAATTTGCATACTATACGCTGAGCACAACGGAACGCCACCTAGCGGCCATCGCAAGAATGCAGCCTAAGATAATGCGTGCATAAGAGCCTTATGCCACGCATATCTTAGGCTGCAGTCGGCGTAACGAGGTTCCTGAATCAGGAGCATTCGTTACGCCGGCGCAAGTAAGCAATTGCGCTGCGTAAACTACTGGTTACGCAGGCGCAATTGCTCTCTGATCCGGGCCAGTATTCACAAAGCACTTGCTCCCTAAGTTACGGCGGCGTAGCGTAAATGGGCCGGCGTAAGCCCACCTAATTCAAATTTGGAAGGTAGTGGGCGTGTTGTATTAAAATTAACCGTGACCCCATGTAAATGAATGGCCGAACGAACAGCGCATGCTCAGAATATATGCTCCCTAGAAAAGACGGGCTCAATGCGTACGATGTGAACGTTACCTACGCCCAGCCCCATTCACGTACGACTTACGGTAAACAACGTAAAATCCGACGGCTGTCCCGACGTCCATACCCTAACGATGACTTACCCCTGCTTTATGAGGGATAACTTTACACCGGACGTACGCCTTACGTAAACAGCGTAGCTTACTGCGACGGGCGCAAGTACGTTCGTGAATCGGCGTATCTAGGTCATTTACATATTCGACGTGTAAATCAATGGATGCGCCCCTTGCGGCCAGCGTAAATATGCACCCAAGATACGACGCCGTAGGAGACTTACGTCGGGCGGATGGAGCCAGAATTCAGGCGTATTTGGTTTCAAGAATGCGGCGCATAGATACGACGGCGCATCCGTGGACTTACGCAGCGTATCAGAAGATACGTCGGCGTAAGTCGTACGTGAATCTGTCCCCAAATATACATATATATATATATATATATATATATATATATTCTTTTTACAGAGACCCTAGACCAGGGGTGGGCAATTATTTTTTCGATGGGGCCACATGAGAAACTAAAAATATTTTGGAGGGCCGGGCCAAAAGGCTAAACTCAATACTGCATAAAATCAATTGTATTTCTTTATAAAAAGCAGTAAATATCATTGTTGGACAACTAGTACGAGTACTTGTTATAGACATGGCACAGGAGGGGGACAGAGGCTGGGGACATGACACAGGAGGGGGACAGAGGCTGGGGACATGACACAGGAGGGGGACAGAGGCTGGGGACATGACACAGGAGGGGGACAGACGCTGGGGACATGACACAGGAGGGGGACAGAGGCTGGGGACATGACACAGGAGGGGGACAGAGGCTGGGGACATGACACAGGAGGGGGACAGACGCTGGGGACATGGCACAGGAGGGGGACAGACGCTGGGGACATAGGCTGGGGACATGATACAGGAGGGGAACAGACGCGGGGGACATGACACAGGAGGGGGTCAGACGCTGGGGACATGGCACAGGAGGGGGACAGACGCTGGGGACATGACACAGGAGGGGGACAGACGCTGGGGACATGACACAGGAGGGGGACAGACGCTGGGGACATGACACAGGAGGGGGGACAGACGCTGGGGACATGACACAGGAGGGGGACAGACGCTGGGGACATGACACAGGAGGGGGACAGACGCTGGGGACATGACACAGGAGGGGGACAGACGCTGGGGACATGACACAGGAGGGGGACACAGGCTGGGGACATGGCACAGAGGCTGCAAATAAATTATCATATCACTTCTTCACATCATCAGTATGCTGTGTCTTCCTCCTGTGCCCCTTTCACCTCTCCACAGATCTGACCTGTGGAGAGGTGAAAGGGGCACAGGAGGAGGACACAGCATACTGATGATGTCTAGGTAGGATAGCACTTCACACTCTGCTGCTGGACTGAGGAGGACTCACCAGACAAGGCCAGGGCAGTGGCACTGAGGGCAGGCAGCAGGCGTGGCGAGGAGTCCTACTCCAACGAAGAGAGTGGAGACCAGGGTCCACTCCAGGTCCGGGCACCAGCATGGCGGCTGGCCCACTGCTACAGTCAGTCGGGCGGGCAGAGCAGGCAGGCAGGCGCACTGGTCGGTCTCCGTCTGCCTTCACTCAGTCCACTCCGTCACAGTGGGGGTGCGTCTGCAGTGTGTCCACTACATCTGCTGCTGTGTGCTATCCCGCCGGTGCCGCTCTCCACAGAGTCCACACATTCTACGATGTTCCTCAGTTTCCCCGCGCTGCTCTTTTGAATAGGCTGGCAGCAGTGTTGTTAGCGCGAAAATGCGCTTTGATAATTGGCTGCGCGGCGGGTGGTGGTGGGGCTGGGCGGTCAGAGAGGGCGAGGCTATGCATAATGTAGGAGGACTAGACGCTGCCTGCGCTGCGGCTCACATTCGGATCTTTTTACGGGCACATTTCCCTTATTACGGACTTTTACGAACAGGGAAAAAGTGCCTTTTATTTACGTACTGTCCGTAATTCTACGGACGGTTGGCAATGGCAACACCTGCCCGGGGGCCGGATATAAAAGGTCCGCGGGCCGTATACGGCCCGCGGGCCGTAGTTTGCCCAGTCTGCCTAGAGTATAAAATAGTGATTGTTGCAATTTTAATGTCACACGGTAATTGCACAGTGGTTTTCAAAATGTTATTGAATTAAAAATAAAAGAGAGAAAAAACACAATATATACCCTAATTATTTTGTTAAATGTGAAAGATGATGTTACGCCGAGTAAATAGATACCCAACATGTCACGCTTTTAACCACTTGCCGACCAGCGCACGACGATATACGTTGGCACAGCTGCGCAATTAGGCGTACAGGTACGTCCCCTTTAAATCTCGGCATTGTGGGCGCGCACGTGCGCCGCGTACTCCGTGACAGTACCCGAGGGACCCGCGGAATCAATGTCCACCGGTGTCCCGCGATCGTGTCACGGAGAGGCAGAACGGGGAGATGCCTATGTAAACAAGGCATTTCCCTGTTCTGCCTAGTGACGCGACAGTGATCTACTGCTCCCTGTCATCAGGAGCGGTGATCGCCGTTGCGTCACTTGTAGCCCAATCCCCAAACAGTTTGGCCCAGATTCTCATAACATTCGCGTTGCTCCTGGGCAGCGTAATGTATGAGCTCTACGTTACACCGCCGCAGGTCTACAGGTTTAAATCCTGATTCTCAGAACACTTACCTGTAAACTTGCGGCGGTGTATCGTTAGATTGATCGGCGCAAGCCCGCCCAATTCAAATGGGGCGGGCACCATTTAAATTAGGCGCGCTCCCGCGCCGAGCGTACTGCGCATGCTCCGTCGGGTAAATTACCCGACATGCATTGCGCTAAATGACGTCGCCCCGACGTCATTTGCCTAGATGTATACGTAAATGGCATCCAGCGCCATTCACGGACGTCTTACGCAAACGACGTAATTTTGATTCAATTCGACGCGGGAACGGACGGGCCATAGTTAACATTGGTTGCCGATAGCAGGGGCAACCTTACGCGACGGGTACGCTACGCAAACGACGTTAATTCGCTGCGTCGCCCTCGCGTATGTTCGGGAATCGCCGTACTTACCTCATTTGCATAGACGACGGGGAAAAGTGACGATGCCACACCTAGCGGCGGGAAAAAAAATTACTTTTAAGATCTGACAGCGTAACAGCCTTACGCTTGTCAGATCTAATGGGTACCTATGCGCAACTGATTCTAAGAATCAGTCGCATAGATACGCCGGGCCAGATGAGGAGTTACGACGGCGCTAATGGTGTTGCGCCGTCGTAACGCCTTCGAGAATGTGGGCCTTAGTGTAATCGCAGCGGAAGCGAGCCGCCAGCAGCGTGCATGCATGTCCCCTACCCAGAAAAATCGGATCATGTATATATACGTGATGCGGCACAGAGGTCTCGCCCTGCAGCAGTAAAACTGCTATAGGGCGGAACCTCAAAGAGGAACTGCAGTCTGCTCACATAATTTGTAATAAAAACATCTTTGCCATTCTGCAGCTTCCCTCCAACCACTTTGCATACTATTTTATATATAAACGTGATTCTGTAATTGCCAAATATGCTGCAGAAAATCTCCCTCCACTCAGTCTGGCTGCAGCCATTTTAACTGCTGGCAGCTGAAGCTGCTGCCTGTTCACTTCCTGGATTTACACACAGGCATACTCCAGCTCTACAGCTTTCATTGGCCCTCTTATGACTCACCCCCCCCCTTCCTTCCTGGCAAACTCTCAGGCCCCATACACACGATAGAATTTATCCGCGATACGGTCCAGCGGACCGTTTCCGCAGATAAATCCTCTCGAGGATTTCGGCGGATTTTCATGCGATGGAGTGTACACACCATCGCATTGAAATCCGCGCCGAAATCCTCTGGCGATGACGTTTCGCGCCGTCGCCGCGATTATGACGCGGCGACGTGCGCGACGCTGTCATATAAGGAATTCCACGCATGCGTCTAATCATTACGACGCATGCGGGGGATCCCTTCGGACGGATGGATCCGGTGAGTCTGTACAGACCAGCGGATCCATCCGTTGGAATGGACTCCAGCAGATGGATATGTTCTGCATGTCAGCAAATATTCGATCTGCTGGAATCCATCCCCAGGGGAGAAATATCCGCGGAAACAGATCCGCTGGCTTGTACACACCATAGGATCTATCCGCTGAAACCCATTCGCTGGGATTTATCTGCGGATGGATTCTATGGTGTGTACGGGGCTCAGGAGAGTGAGAGAGAGAGAGAAAGATTATGTCATAAGCCTAGGCTGCAGCCATTTTAACAGCTCTCATTGGCCCCTTTTATGGCTTCCCCCTCCTTCCTGGCAAACTCTCACAAGACTGAGAGAGAGAGCTGTGTATGAATGTCATAAGCCTAGGCTAATGACCAGACAAGAAACAGGAAGTGGGCTGTATAAGGGATTTACTGGCAGGAAAGTTAAAACAACAACAAGAGCAGAAGATTTAATGGATGGAAAGTTGGAAAAATGACTGAAGTCTACTAGTGGAACTTCCGCTTAATCCACTCCTCGCCCCCTTACATGCCACATTTGGCATGTAACCACTTTTTGTAGCTGCTGACTTTTAATAAACATAAAAAATGACTGGAACACCCCTTTAAATAAAAAAATAAATAAAACACTTTGAGGGTTTACAATGCCTTTCAGCTTTAACAGAGCTTTGGCCTAGTGAAGTAAAACAGCCAGAAAACAATAAAAGGAATGTTTTGTTTATGGAACCAGATAATGATGAAAAATAAGGCAGGAAAAAGGGAAAAGGGAATTTTGTAACGTGATGTTTGTACGTTTTACTTTTATTAGTTTTCTTAGCTTTTTTCGGAAATTCAGAATTCTGAAATGTTCGAATTTTCAAATTCTGAATTTACGATTTTCGAATTTACAATTTTCAAATTTACAATTTTTGAAATTTTTGAATTTGCGAAATTAGAATTTTTGAATTTCCGAACTGTGGGCCAGATCCACAAAGAACTTACGGCAGCGTAAGTTCTACGATTGCCCCGTTGTATCTTTGTTTTGTATCCACAAAACAAGATACGCCTGAATGTGGGCTAGATCCGACTGACGTATGTGTTAGTACGCCGTTGAATCTTAGGTGCATATTTACGCTGGCCGCTAGGTGGCGCTTCCGTTGATTTCCGCGTAGAGTATGCAAATTAGCTAGATACGCCATTTCTCAAACGTACGTCCGCCCCGGCGCATTTTTTTACGTCGTTTGCGTAAGGCTTTTTTCGACGTAAAGTTACCCCTGCCTCTATGAGGCGTACGCAATGTTAAGTATGGATGTCGGGACAGCGTCGAATTTCCCGTCGTTTGCGTAAAACATTCGCGAATAGGGCTTTGCGTAAATTACGTTCACGTCGAAAGCATTGACTATTTGCAACGCGATTTCGAGCATGCGCACTGGGATACCCCCACGGACGGCGCATGCGCCGTTTAAAAAAACGTCATTTGCGTGGGGTCAAGATGAATTAACATAAACACGCCCACATCTTAGTCATTAAAATTTCGCGCCCTTACGGCGACACATTTACACTACGCCGCCGTAACTTACGGCGCAAATTCTTTCTGGATAGGGAACCCTCCGCTCTAAGTTACGGCGGCGTAGTGTATCTGAGATACGCTACGCCTGCCTAAAGATAGGCGGTTCTTTGTGGATCTGGCCCTTAGAATTTTTTAATTTCCGAAGTTTTGAATTTCCGGAAATTCAAAACTTCGGAAATTTCGGAAAGAACGAATTTGTCAAAATGTTATAAAAAACGAATTCGGAACTAAAACGAATTGCACATGTCTAATGTTTGTTTCCCTTTACAGAACAAATTCTGATCACCGTACAGATCTTACATCACCGCCATGTCATCAGAGCGCTCTGCGCCAATGTCACTGTCCAGGTATAAGACGACAGATTGTAAGCTACCATGACAAGAAGCAAATCACCTTTCTGCATTCTCTGCTCTAATCTTGGCCTTGCCCTCCATCTCATCCCTCTCTCTATTGCCCCTTTCCTCCCAGGAGACAGACTTTGCCGAAGTTTTTCCCAACCTCTCCAGCCAGGAGATGCTCTGGCTTGCCCAGGGGCATCTGGAGATCGCCGTGCAAACGGAGGGCGTCCGTACACAGCGCATATCTGGCTTTATCACAGTCAGGAAGTCATGTGACAGTAAGTAAAAGACAAAAGCACTTTGCTGTACCAAATGGTGACCGCATGTAGGATAGGTGGGTAATACTTCCTCCATGTTCCCCTCTTCGTTGGGCACCAAGTGTGGGTCACATAGGAGGCCTACCCCAGGGGTTTTCTGGGCTATACTAGGCACCTTGGTAAGGGTCACTGCTATACACAGTTACCTTGTTTTGTGCCGTGTTCACCAATGCCCTGAAGGTCATATTCAGGGTTGACTCAACCTTAAGGCAGGCCTCCGTTTTAAAGATGGCCGTACACCGTGTACACTTGAACAGGTGACTGAATTGTAGTTAACTCTCTTCATGTTAATGTACACCTCTACGGTCATTGTTGCACTTAGGAGGGACACGCAGAGCCGATGACCTCTCCACCTGTCCATTGTATCACTCCTACCTCTCTCCCTGTAACGGAATGGGGCCCCGCCGTGCGCCTAGCATGGGCTCCATGCCTGCACTCAATTAGAGGCAGGCAAGGCTCTCTCTGGAGGCTGCAGCTCTGTGAAGTGGCTGGAGATTACATGCTTGGTCTTGTCTGTGTTTCTTCCATGCAGACTCTGTCTGTCTAGGTAGAGCCCTCCCCCCCTTTTATTAACAGCATTGTGAGAGAGACAGAGCTCAGCAAAAAGTGCAGAAAATTAGGTTAATCCTTTTCACTCCCAGCTGGGGCAGTAGCTGTCTCACTTTTCAGAATTTCAACCTGTTTACTCACAGTTGGCTGACTTGGCCAGACATAGAATGCATATAGGCTGGTGCTCCATTTTGGTGTGGGGGCAAACAAACCACCCCCAGTCTGTCAGTCCCCCCAACTCCAGTCGCTCTCTCGTCCGTCCACCCTCCAGCCCCGCACTTACCCCATATCGGTCGCGGTCAGCTTTGGATCCTTCCTGCGTCTCCTCCTCAGCGGCTTCACTGCAGCTTCCCCTGTGTCTCTTCCTCCTCGTCGGCAAATATGGTCAATTCTCCTCTCAGCCAATGGGGTCTTAGGATCCGCTTCCTGATTGGCCGGGGGAGAATAAGGAAGACAATAGTGAATATTAATTCGCTATTGTCACACAAGTGGGTGGGCTCTACACCCCAAGCCTGCCCTTCCGGCTCTAATTATGTGCGACAGCTCTCAGCAATAAACAAAAAGATCTCTGGGCCCCAGTTCAGCAGGGAAGGGAGGCAGAGACATTGGACCTTGCAGAAAATAGATAAAAACAGAGGGCGCACTGGCTTAGTGCATTATACCACATAATTGAATTAAAGATAAAATAAAATATAGCTACTCACAAGTGTAGGTAGTTCATCAGGCCACTGCAAGTGGGTACAATCTCCCAGATATGCCAAAGCCTCTAGCCCAAGGGGGACCTCACAGGGTCCCTGCCGACTAATGCGTTTCGAAGGTTGTCCTTTATCGGAAGCCACAGAGATGGGATCAATTTTTTTCATGCTCCGCTCCCGAGCCTTTCAGAGTTCAGTCGAGCTGTCCTCTGGCCTTTCCGTGTGTTTCCGAGGCTATCCGGCACCCCACACCTCTGGCCACATGCGGTATTGCATGCCATTGAAGTCAATGCGGAACAAATTATTTTCGTTTCCATTGACTTCTATGGGAGGAAACTCGCTTTGATATGCGAGTACTTTGGATTACAAGCTGTAACGGCTACCCACTGGTAGTGAGAGGGTATCAGCCATTGGAGACGTCCTTTTCCCTGACAAGTTGTAATATGCAGGTACAGCCGGTATATCCCATCGAACGCCCTTCCAAGAACGAGACGAGGCTACGTTTGAAGGGTCAAGTAGACTGTCTTTAATGGCACATTTCACCTCGCTTATATGTGGTTACAACACTGTACAGGAACAATGACACTCTCCGCCCCCCCCCCCTCCTCCTCACACAGGGGGGGCTTCAATACAGATACTTTGAAATAATGACATTCCCTTGAGCCAATCAGTCTTCTAGACGTTTTGGCTCCAAGCTTACATTTAACATTAAATTGATCAGACACCTTCCTTTATCAATAGAATTCAATTAACCTTTAAAACAATTATACACATACTTCCATCAGCATACACCTGACAGGAGGCTGTACTACACAAAGGAGAGTCCATTAGCTATGCAACGGGAATATTAGCATTCAGCAGTGGAAGAGTCCCTTCTATAATTAACCCTTTGAGCTCAGAATACAATCTGGTAAATCCAATTGTAACAAGCCATGCAGTTCTTTGTAGTCCTCACTGCATGATGGTTATCGATGTCCAGGCAGCATGCATAGTTCCATTACACTACTCCCAGATTGATCCTTTTCGGGTCAACTTGGGGATGTCCGGTCTGCTGTTAGGGTAAAAGTTCCGTTTGCCTGGACAGTCCGTCGGCATTCCCATTGGCTTACCAGATCGGTAGCGGATGGTGAAGGTGAATAATGGAATTCAGTTCTGGAACAGTCACTTGCTTTGCTCTCTCAATGGCTCTCAAAACCTGTTGCTGATGCTCTTGGGACAGATAAGGCACCACCTGGATGCAAATCCCATTTAATCTTTTGACAATTTCCGCCTGTTTGTGCATTTCAATGTTCAAGCCACGGGACATCTCATAATACATGACATAGTGTCGTTGCATCGCTGATTTCTCACTGGACAACTTGTCACATTCCCATTTCAGACTGTGATATTGTGCCGGATCTGCAGTACATGTCGGGGAAGGTAGTCTTACCCGGTTCTCAGCAGCAAGCGGGTTGATTCCAGCAACGTGGGTGGTCACGGGACAAGCAGCAGCAGGTGTAGGTAAATAAACCGAAGTCAGAGGGCCAATGTCGTTGCCCAGCACCACCTCGGCAGGTAGGTTGTCCATGATACCAACTGTGGTCTTTCCTGACCCGGCTCCCCAGTCTAAGTGCACCCGGGCGGTGGGTATGCGAAATACAGCACCCCCTGCGACCCGGACGGCAACTGTGCGAGTGGACATGTTCTCTGGCTTTACCAGATGTTTTTGAATCAGAGTGATAGTAGTCCCAGTGTCTCTTAAGCCTTGTGCTACTTGTCCATTCACCCGTACCTCCTGACGGTGATGCTGACGGTTATCTGGAGAGGCAGCTTGTATTGGGTCTGCCTCATAAAAAATTCCCAGACATTCCTCCGGGCCCCCCTCAGTCTTCAGGCAGTGGGCCGCAGAGGGACGTGATGGAGTGACCTCTGAGTTGGGTGTTGTGCGTCTCCAGTTGTTATTTGTAGCTCTCAAAGGGCAATAACGAGCAATATGTCCCGTGTTGCTGCAGTGATGGCACGTCACCCTAGACGAATCCCGGGGATAGTTGTTAGGCCCTTGAGGACTTGGTGGGACTGGAGCCTGAAACTCTGGGCGTGGGGTGATGGTTGGAGTACGCGGTTCTACCTTATGAGCCAGCCGTGTAGTACCCTGGCTTACTTTCCTTGTTTCCACGTACTCATCTGCTAGCCGAGCCGCCTCGTTTAAGTTAGCGGGACGGCGATCTCGTACCCAGTCTTGTATGTCTGCGGCCAGGTCTTGGAAGAAATGTTCCATTAGGAACAGCTGCAATACTTCCTCCCCGGTGTTGGCCTTGCACCCTTGGACCCAAAGAGATGCCACCCTTTGTAATTGGTTGGCCCATTCCATGTGGGAGTCCACAGCCTTCTTCTTGGACTCCCGGAAGCGACGTCGGTAGGCTTCTGGAGTTATGGCATATCGGGTTAGCAGTGCCTTTTTAACTTGCTGGTATTGTAAAATATCCTCTGGAGCAAGAGCCCGAAAGGCTTCATTGGCTTTGCCCGACAATTTCCCAGACAAAATAGTGACCCATTGGTCTGGTGGTACCTGGTGTAGTGAGCACTGCCTCTCAAAATCAGCCAAATATCCATCTATTTCCTCCTCACTTTCTACAAAAGCTTTAAATGCAGTGAACGGTATTTTCTTTCCTGTAGCCGCGGGTGGGGGAGTAGGAGCTGCATGTGTAATGGGCTGTCTAGCTCTTACCAGTTCCAGTTCTTGTCCCCTCTTCGTTTGTATTCCCCTCCTCCCTTGCTTCCCGGAACAGCTGGTTTATTAGTTCCACGGACGTTTCTGGATACAAGGATAATCTCCGCTGTACAATCCCAGTAATTACATCTTCTTCGCTGACCAGTGCAAGGGGCTCAGTTCCTTCCATGGATCCATCCATTTCGTCCAGCTCCAGCAGGTCAGCTATCAGCTCCCTCCGTGGTCTGTTGCTGGCGCTCCTACCACGACTCTCCAATAGATCTTTTAGTGTGGATCTTTTCAGCCTGGCGTACTGCGACTCCATTCAGAACTTGCTCTTTGGATAAAAGGACCATCCCGCTGCTGCCAACCAATGTAATGGCTACCCACTGGTAGTGAGAGGGTATCAGATGTTGGGGACGTCCTTTTCCCTGACAAGTTGTAATATGCAGGTACAGCCGGTATATCCCATCGAACGCCCTTCCAAGAACGAGACGAGGCTACGTTTGAAGGGTCAAGTAGACTGTCTTTAATGGCACATTTCACCTCGCTTATATGTGGTTACAACACTGTACAGGAACAATGACACTCTCCGCCCCCCCCTCCTCCTCACACGGGGGGGCTTCAATACAGATACTTTGAAATAATGACATTCCCTTGAGCCAATCAGTCTTCTAGACGTTTTGGCTCCAAGCTTACATTTAACATTAAATTGATCAGACACCTTCCTTTATCAATAGAGTTCAATTAACCTTTAAAACAATTATACACATACTCCCATCAGCATACACCTGACAGGAGGCTGTACTACACAAAGGAGAGTCCATTAGCTATGCAAAGGTAATATTAGCATTCAGCAGTGGAAGAGTCCCTTCTATAATTAACCCTTTGAGCTCAGAATACAATCTGGTAAATCCAATTGTAACAAGCCATGCAGTTCTTTGTAGTCCTCACTGCATGATGGTTATCGATGTCCAGGCAGCATGCATAGTTCCATTACACAAGCATTCTCCTGGAACGGATTATACTCGTAATCCGAGGTTCCACTGAGCAAATTTTACGAGTTTAATGTTGGATTACTGCACAGATCTGGAAGAAATACACAAAGGACACCAAGGGTATATATGACTTTTGTACTTAGACAACATTTGTTTAGCCTGCAGTTTGGTTTGAATGCAATGGAACCTTCTGATAATTAACCAATCAAATAATCCCCCGTCTTCTGTTGCTGTAGCTCTACAGAGCGTGCTGTCTGGTGGAGATGCCCTGAACCCAACCAAGACTGGAGCGGTGGGCTCAGCAACCATGACACTACACGAGAATGGGACTCTGGAGTACCAGGTATGGTGCATAGAGGAACACATAATAAACTTGGGTTCTGGGGAAGGTCTCCGAGCAGCAGTGCGTCTCTGTACTCTTCTGCCGAAGTCCACCATAACAGTTCCTTCTTCCCACAGCTCCAGGTTGCGGGTATCATGAGTGAGGTGACCGCAGTGACCCTGGAGACCAAACCTCAAGGAAAGATGAGGAATATCCTACATGACATGACCAAGGACTACCATGATGGGAAAGTAAGAACACCATCTTTCTTGTATTGAGAGAGGTATGGACTCCAGAGGGAGTGATATAATTTTGCCCCTGTCTGGAATATGCAGTTCAGTTTTGGGCACCAGTTCTCAAAAAGGATATCGGGGAACTGGAGAAAGTGCAGAGAAGGGCAACCAAACTGATAAGAGGCATGGAGGAGCTCAGCTATGAGGAAAGATTAGAGGAACTGAATTTATTCACTCTTGAGAAGAGGAGATTAAGGGGGATATGATCAACATGTACAAATATATAAGGGGTCCATATAGTGAACTTGGTGTTGAGTTATTCACTTTACGGTCAACACAGAGGACAAGGGGGCATGCTTTACGTCTAGAGAAAAAGAGATTTCTAGCCAGATTCAGGTATAGTTACGCCGGCGTATCTCTGAATCTGCGCCGTCCTACATTTAAGCGTATGCTCAAACTGAGATACGCTTAAATGTTGCTAAGATACGAGCGGCGTAAGTCTTCCTACGCCGTTGTATCTTAGCTGTCTATTTACGCTGGCCGCTAGGGGCGTGTACGCTGATTTACGCCTAGAATGCGTAAATCAGTGAGATACGCCTATTCACGAACGTACGCTTGCCCGTCGCAGTAAAGATACGCCGTTTACGTAAGGCGTTTTTAGGCGTAAAGATGAACCACCAAAAAGATGGCGCAGCAAATGTTAAGTATGGACGTCGGAACCGCGTCGAATTTTGACATTTTTACGTGGTTTGCGTAAGTCGTCCGTGAATGGGGCTGGCCGTAATTTACGTTTACGTTGAAACCAACGAGTCTTTGCGGCGTAATTTGGAGCATGCGCACTGGGTTACGTCCATGGACGGCGCATGCGCCGTACGTTCAAAACGTCAATTACGCAGGGTCATGCCTTATTACCATAAAACACGACCACCTCTTCCCAATTTGAATTAGGCACGCTTACGCCGGCACATTTACGCTACACCGCCGTAACTTAGGATGCAAGTGCTTTGTGAATACAGCACTTGCCTCTCTAACTTGAGGCGGCGTAGCGTAAATACGATACGCTACGCCGGCTCAAACATACGCCGCCCTACGTGAATCTAGGTATTCATCTCCAAATACGGAAAGGCTTCTTCACAGTAAGAGCTGTGAAAATGTGGAATAGACTCCCTCCAGAGGTGGTTCTGGGCAGCTCAGTAGATTGCTTTAAGAAAGGCCTGGATACTTTCCTTAACCAGTTCCCGACCCCCGCATGTACATGTACGTCCACAATATGGCACGTACAGGCACATGGGCGTACACGTACGTCCTCGCCTATTAGCGGGTGGGGGGTCCGATCGGGACCCCCCCCCGCTACATGCGGAGGTCGGGTCCGCTCGGGGAGCGATCCGGGACCACGGCGCGGCTATTTGTTTATAGCCGATCCGTCGCGATCGCTCCCCGGAGCTGAAGAACGGGGTGAGCCGTGTGTAAACACGGCTTCCCCGTCCTTCACTATGGCGGCGCATCGATCGCGTCATTCCCTTTATAGGGAAGACACGATCGATGACGTCATTCCTACAGCCACACCCCCAAACAGTTGTAAACACATACTAGGTGCACCCTAACTCCTACAGCGCCACCTGTGGTTAACTCCCAAACTGCAACTGTCATTTTCACAATAAAGAATGCAATTTAAATGCATTTTTTGCTGTGAAAATGACAATGGTCCCAAAAATGTGTCAAAATTGTCCGAAGTGTCCGCCATAATGTCGCAGTCACGAAAAAAATTGCTGATCGCCGCCATTAGTAGTAAAAAAAAAAAAAATAATAATAATGCAATAAAACTATCCCCTATTTTGTAAACACTATAAATTTTGCGCAAACCAATCGATAAACGCTTATTGCGATTTTTTTTACTAAAAATAGGTAGAAGAATACGTATCGGCCTAAACTGAGGAAAAAAAATGTTTTTAAATATGTTTTTGGGGGATATTTATTACAGCAAAAGTAAAAATATTGCTTTTTTTTCAAAATTGTCGCTCTATTTTTGTTTATAGCGCAAAAAACTAAAAACCGCAGATGTGATCAAATACCACCAAAAGAAAGCTCTATTTGTGGGGAAAAAGGACGCCAATTTTGTTTGGGAGCCACGTCGCACGACCGCGCAATTGTCTGTTAAAGCGACGCAGTCCCGAACTGTAAAAACACCTTGGGTCTTTAGGCTGCATATTGGTCCGGGGCTTAAGTGGTTAATGTACATAATATAACTGAGTACTGACATGTATAGGTAAAGTTGATCCAGGGAAATGCGATTGCCTCTCGGATCAGGAAGGAATTTTTTCCCCTGCTGTAGCAAATTGGATCATGCTCTGCTGGGGTTTCACGCCTTCCTCTGGATCAACTGTGGGTATAGAATTGGGTGTATGGGATTGCTTTTTATTTTATTTATTTTTATGGTTGAACTGGATGAACCTGACTAACTATATGTAGAGAGGAGGGTGCTGGAATGGGGCAATATCACCAATCTTCCTCCTCTGTACTATTTGTGGAACTCTATCATATAGGAAACCTTGTTATACCACCAGCATTCCAGTGTGTTCAATGTAGACAGACATGTAAGGAAGAGGTAAACCTCCTACTGGGGGTATCAAAAAACAGTTGGTAAGGGAACTGCAGTAGTATCAGGCTCAGCTGGAGAAAATATCTGCAGCTGCTGAGTCAGGATCCTCTTCTGCCCTTCCATACCCCCTCCATGTCTGCTGTCCCATACCTGCTCTGTGTCTGCCCTCACATGCCTGCTCTGTGTCTGCCCTCACATGCCTGCTCTGTGTCTGCCCTCGCATACCTGCTCTGTCTGCCCTAGCATGCCTGCTCTGTGTCTGCCCTTGCATGCCTGCTCTGTGTCTGCCCTCGCATACCTGCTCTGTCTGCCCTAGCATGCCTGCTCTGTGTCTGCCCTTGCATACCTGCTCTGTGTCTGCCCTCGCATACCTGCTCTGTGTCTGCCCTTGCATACCCGCTTTGTGTCTGCCTTACCATACCTGCTTTGTGTCTACTGTTCCATACTTGCTCCGTGTTTGCCGTCCTATACCTGCTTCATGTTTGCCATCCTATACCCGTTCCAATGTTTGGTGTCCCATTCCTGCTCCATGTCTGATATCCCATACCTGCTCTTCGTTACTTGTCTCATTGACTTATAGTTTCAAATATCCCATGATTCTGTCCACCCCAATCTGAAAGACCCATTCCGCCATTTTAAATTTTAACTTCATCAGTGGTTAGCTTCTTCTTCCTCATTCTTTGGGCCGGCATATAGATGATGCTAGCGCCAGACTTCGCACTTGTGGATAATGAGATATGGTGTAATGAGCATCATTAAACTTCCCAACACTCTTGTGAAATTTTGGCAACTCTTGAGATGTTGCCATTTAGCTGCAAGAGCTCCCTGGAAGGCACTAGTGATGTAGCCTTCCCAGGAGGCATCTGAGAGGCCCTGGCTATGTCTGCAGTCCTTGGAGATATGCAGAAGGGGAAGAACTTGGAATGTTGTTTTTGGGAGCAAGCTCCTTTGATAAAAAAGGAAACATAATGAGGAGCGGTAATGATAAATCCTATATTTGACTCTTTGGATCAGGTGCACGGATTGTGGAGCAGTGCTAACGCCCGGGATCTGCACAGGTTACTACACAATGAACTGTTCTTTAATGTGGCCACAAAGGATTTCCAGGAAGGAGAAGTCAGAGGACAGATCACAGCATTACCATACAATGGGCTGTTGGCCAGGCACGAGGGTGAGTGGGCGACATCAATGTACACCCAGTAGACTGTAGCCACTATATTAGGTATTCTGGCAATACTCAGGTACACCATGCCGTTATTAAGGGGTCCAACATGTGTCAAGAAAAAACTCCCTGCACCATCATACCCTGGCAAGCTGAGCTGAGACCTGAACAGACCCATAGATCCATGGTAGGTCCACCATATTCTACCCTTCAAGATATATCTCTAGATTCTGACCCTCCAAGTCGCAGCAAAAATGTTGGTTCCTCAGGCCAGCAAGGTTCTTCCAATCAGTCATCATCTGGCATTGGAGATCCGGTGCCCCCCGTAAGGGACCCTGACAGGAAAGACCATAAAGACCCTGGGTGGACTTCTGTTTGCTGTAGTTCATCCTCCTTATAGGTCCCCATATTGGTTGTTTAGAGACAGCCCAGTGCACAGCACTGCAGTAAAGAGAAATGTTATTTCTGAGTAACTTGCTGCTGACCTGATCCCTGAATGCTTAAGCCTGTCCTCTGGACTTTGTGCATTAC
>NW_024404715.1:0-38630 GCF_905171775.1 Rana temporaria
CCCCCTGTGGCCGTGTGAGGGATAACGAGTCCCTTTCCTAGGACTGGATCTGCTCATCTACCAGTGATGTCGCCCCCTGTGGCCATGTGAGGGATAACGAGTCCCTTTCCTAGGACTGGACCTGCTCATCCACCAGTGATGTCGCCCCCCTGTGGCCGTATGAGGGATAACGAGTCCCTTTCCTAAGACTGGATCTGCTCATCCACCAGTGATGTCGCCCCCCTGTGGCCGTGTGAGGGATAACGAGTCCCTTTCCTAGCACTGGATCTGCTCATCCACCAGTGATGTCGCCCCCCTGTGGCCATATGAGGGATAACGAGTCCCTTTCCTAGGACTGGATCTGCTCATCTACCAGTGATGTCGCCCCCCTGTGGCCGTGTGAGGGATAACGAGTCCCTTTCCTAGGACTGGATCTGCTCATCTACCAGTGATGTCGCCCCCCTGTGGCCATATGAGGGATAACGAGTCCCTTTCCTAGGACTGGACCTGCTCATCTACCAGTGATGTCGCCCCCCTGTGGCCGTGTGAGGGATAACGAGTCCCTTTCCTAGGACTGTATCTGCTCATCTACCAGTGATGTCGCCCCCCTGTGGCCGTGTGAGGGATAACGAGTCCCTTTCCTAGGACTGGATCTGCTCATCTACCAGTGATGTCGCCCCCCTGTGGCCGTGTGAGGGATAACGAGTCCCTTTCCTAGGACTGGATCTGCTCATCTACCAGTGATGTCGCCCTCCTGTGGCCGTGTGAGGGATAACGAGTCCCTTTCCTAGGACTGTATCTGCTCATCTACCAGTGATGTCGCCCCCCTGTGGCCGTGTGAGGGATAACGAGTCCCTTTCCTAGCACTGGATCTGCTCATCCACCAGTGATGTCGCCCCCCTGTGACCATGTGAGGGATAACGAGTCCCTTTCCTAGCACTGGATCTGCTCATCTACCAGTGATGTCGCCCCCCTGTGACCATGTGAGGGATAACGAGTCCCTTTCCTAGCACTGGATCTGCTCATCCACCAGTGATGTCGCCCCCCTGTGGCCGTGTGAGGGATAACGAGTCCCTTTCCTAGCACTGGATCTGCTCATCCACCAGTGATGTCGCCCCCCTGTGGCCGTGTGAGGGATAACGAGTCCCTTTCCTAGCACTGGATCTGCTCATCTACCAGTGATGTCGCCCCCTGTGGCCGTGTGAGGGATAACGAGTCCCTTTCCTAGGACTGGATCTGCTCATCTACCAGTGATGTCGCCCCCCTGTGGCCATGTGAGGGATAACGAGTCCCTTTCCTAGGACTGGACCTGCTCATCTACCAGTGATGTCGCCCCCCTGTGGCCGTGTGAGGGATAACGAGTCCCTTTCCTAGGACTGGATCTGCTCATCCACCAGTGATGTCGCCCCCCTGTGGCCGTATGAGGGATAACGAGTCCCTTTCCTAGGACTGGATCTGCTCATCCACCAGTGATGTCGCCCCCCTGTGGCCGTGTGAGGGATAACGAGTCCCTTTCCTAGGACTGGATCTGCTCATCTACCAGTGATGTCGCCCCCCTGTGGCCATGTGAGGGATAACGAGTCCCTTTCCTAGGACTGGACCTGCTCATCTACCAGTGATGTCGCCCCCCTGTGGCCGTGTGAGGGATAACGAGTCCCTTTCCTAGGACTGGATCTGCTCATCCACCAGTGATGTCGCCCCCCTGTGGCCGTATGAGGGATAACGAGTCCCTTTCCTAGGACTGGATCTGCTCATCCACCAGTGATGTCGCCCCCCTGTGGCCGTGTGAGGGATAACGAGTCCCTTTCCTAGGACTGGATCTGCTCATCTACCAGTGATGTCGCCCTCCTGTGGCCGTGTGAGGGATAACGAGTCCCTTTCCTAGCACTGGATCTGCTCATCTACCAGTGATGTCGCCCCCCTGTGGCCGTGTGAGGGATAACGAGTCCCTTTCCTAGGACTGGATCTGCTCATCTACCAGTGATGTCGCCCCCCTGTGGCCATGTGAGGGATAACGAGTCCCTTTCCTAGGACTGGACCTGCTCATCTACCAGTGATGTCGCCCCCCTGTGGCCGTATGAGGGATAACGAGTCCCTTTCCTAGGACTGGATCTGCTCATCCACCAGTGATGTCGCCCCCCTGTGACCATGTGAGGGATGACAGGAGATTTTGTCCTATAGAAGGTGCCCGGCGGCACATGGGAGGTGACGGTGCAGTGCCCCTCCCCCGAGTAGTATCAGCCCCTCCCCCCAGGAAGCAGCAGACGACAAGGTAAGAATTGAAATCATCTTTATTGCTGAACCTGCTTATAGGAGAAATCTCTAAGAAAAGGAATATATATATTTATATATTTATAGATAAGTGAGAATTCTAGAATCAGGTAACAATACAAAACTGGTCCTCTTCATCCTATCCCTGGCGAGGAGCGCGGTCACATGACAGGATACTTCCCGCCACGCCCGACTCATTACAACTGGATTTTCTATGAAGCAAAAATCGCTTTGTGTGGCGAAATACGGAACTGGAAGCGAGACGCAGACACACACCGAGGAAAATAGACCACACCCCCAACCAATCAGCCGCGTTCCTCTTCCTATGACCCCTTCATTCACAAGCAGTGATAAAAAATACAATGACATCACACGGGGGGGACGAAGAGTGACATCACACGAGGGGGGGTGACGAGTGACATCACACGAGGGGGGCGAGTGACGAGTGACATCACACGAGGGGGGGAGTGACGAGTGACATCACACGAGGGGGGGAGTGACGAGTGACATCACACGAGGGGGAGTGACATCACACGAGGGGGGGGGGGGAGTGACATCACACGAGGGGGGGTGACGAGTGACATCACACGAGGGCACGAGGGGGGGGGAGTGACATCACACGAGGGGGGGGAGTGACATCACACGAGGGGGGGGAGTGACATCACACGAGGGGGGGGAGTGACATCACACGAGGGGGGGGAGTGACATCACACAAGGGGGGGGAGGGACATCACACGAGGGGGGGGAGTGACATCACACGAGGGGGGGGAGTGACATCACACGAGGGGGGGGGAGTGACATCACACGAGGGGGGGGGGGAGTGACGAGTGACATCACACGAGGGGGGGGAGTGACATCACACAAGGGGGGGAGTGACATCACACGAGGGGGGGGAGTGACATCACACGAGGGGGGGGAGTGACATCACACGAGGGGGGGGAGTGACATCACACGAGGGGGGGGGAGTGACATCACACGAGGGGGGGGAGTGACATCACACGAGGGGGGGGAGTGACATCACACGAGGGGGGGGGGAGTGACATCACACGAGGGGGGGGGGTGACATCACACGAGGGGGGGGGAGTGACATCACACGAGGGGGGGGGGAGTGACATCACACGAGGGGGGGGAGTGACATCACACGAGGGGGGGGGAGTGACATCACACGAGGGGGGGGAGTGACATCACACGAGGGGGGGGAGTGACATCACACAAGGGGGGGGGAGTGACATCACACGAGGGGGGGGGAGTGACATCACACGAGGGGGGGGGAGTGACATCACACGAGGGGGGGGAGTGACATCACACGAGGGGGGGGAGTGACATCACACGAGGGGGGGGGGTGACATCACACGAGGGGGGGGGGAGTGACATCACACGAGGGGGGGGAGTGACATCACACGAGGGGGGGGGGGAGTGACGAGTGACATCACACGAGGGGGACGAATGTACCAAAAATCTAAAGAATAAAAAGCAGTGGGGACGATCGCGGAAAGAGCCGGGAACTGCCGATCCCACAGCTCCCCCCCCCCTATTTACAGGCCAATCCCCCCCCACCATGACGGACACCTAAAATCCACCAACCACGGCAGCTGCTGTGCACCCCCTGGGTACAGTTTTTTGACCCCCCCCCCATGGTGGCCTTGCTGCATTCTATAGCTACAGTCCATTACCTCCCCCCCCCCCCGTACCACTGATCGGTGATACCCGAAATCCACCAACCACGGCAGCTGCTGGGAACAGTTTGTAGACTCCCCTCCCCCACCTGTACCATGATACTGGAAGTCCACCAACCACAGGCAGCGCTCTCCCCCCCCCCTTCAAATCTACCATCCATTGACTCCCCCCCACCCACCCTGATCTATGAGATCTGAAATCCACCGACCCCCCGTGGCCTCTCTGTGGCCCCCCCTGTGGCCTCTCTGTGGCCCCCCCTGTGGCCTCTCTGTTCCCCACCCCCCCGTGGCCTCTCTGTTCCCCACCCCCCCGTGGCCTCTCTGTTCCCCACCCCCCCGTGGCCTCTCTGTGGCCCCCCCATCTACCATCCATCGGAAAATAGAAGACAGACAGGACAGAAGCTACACAAGTAATACAAACATCGTCCAATAAAAAAAGCCTCCCCCCCCCCCCCCCCCGGTGTAGAAGAAGCGATCCCCCGCTCTCGCTACAACACCCAATCACACGAGCCGCACACACAAGCGGTCACAGCACTTTCCTTGCGTGCAGCAATATGGAGTCAGCCGGGGGCCAAAGTGAGAGAAATGTGACTGCAAGCAGACTACCCACAATGCCCCTCTGTGGGTGTGGGGGATGGTGGCGGCGTGGTAAAGCGGTGCAGTGGTGGAGGGACGGCGGGGCCCTAGACGGACAATGACACAAAGCTGTTGTACTGCTGGATGTTCCTCTTCAGGATGTCGGAGCAGGGCCCCAGGACCCGTTCAAAGCGGGGGCGGTCCAACTTCACACATTTCAGGGGCCCACGGGCCACCACAGTGGCTGCTCGGGGCCGATTCATCAGAAGGGCAATCTCACCTGGAAGGAAGAGCAAGGTCAGTGAAGGGAGGGGCTTCAATCAGGGGGGAGGAGACATGTCATGGGAACCAGCCAATCAAATCAACTCACCAAAATAATCTGAAGGACCCAGCCGGCCGACTTCCACAAACTCCTCGTTCTCCGAGCGGCGCTGGAGCACGGCCGCAGTACCCTGAGGAGACCACCGGGAAATGTTACACCTGGAGGATTCCCCAGCACCCCAAAACAGGAGACCCCCCCCAAATCAGGAGACCCCCCAACACACCCCAACGGCCGCAGTACCCTGAGGAGACCACCGGGAAATGTTACACCTGAAGGAATCCCCAGCACCCCAAAACAGGAGACCCCCCCAAATCAGGAGACCCCCCAACACACCCCAACGGCCGCAGTACCCTGAGGAGACCACCGGGAAATGTTACACCTGAAGGAATCCCCAGCACCCCAAAACAGGAGACCCCCCCAACACAGGAGACCCCCCCCCCCCAACACCCCAACGGCCGCAGTACCCTGAGGAGACCACCGGGAAATGTTACACCTGGAGGATTCCCCAGCACCCCAAAACAGGAGACCCCCCCCAAATCAGGAGACCCCCCAACACACCCCAACGGCCGCAGTACCCTGAGGAGACCACCGGGAAATGTTACACCTGAAGGAATCCCCAGCACCCCAAAACAGGAGACCCCCCCAAATCAGGAGACCCCCCAACACACCCCAACGGCCGCAGTACCCTGAGGAGACCACCGGGAAATGTTACACCTGAAGGAATCCCCAGCACCCCAAAACAGGAGACCCCCCCAAATCAGGAGACCCCCCAACACACCCCAACGGCCGCAGTACCCTGAGGAGACCACCGGGAAATGTTACACCTGAAGGAATCCCCAGCACCCCAAAACAGGAGACCCCCCCAACACAGGAGACCCCCCCCCCCCAACACCCCAACGGCCGCAGTACCCTGAGGAGACCACCGGGAAATGTTACACCTGAAGGAATCCCCAGCACCCCAAAACAGGAGACCCCCCAACACAGGAGACCCCCCAACACAGGAGACCCCCCAACACAGGAGACCCCCCAACACAGGAGACCCCCCAACACAGGAGACACCCCAAAACAGGAGACACCCCAACACACCCCAAAACAGGAGACCCCCCCCAAATCAGGAGACCCCCCAACACACCCCAAAACAGGAAACACCCCAACACAGGAGACCCAACACCCCAACGGCCGCAGTACCCTGAGGAGACCACCGGAAAATGTTACACCTGAAGGATTCCCCAGCACCCCAAAACAGGAGACCCCCCCCAAATCAGGAGACCCCCCAACACAGGAGACACCCCAACACACCCCAAAACAGGAGACACCCCAACACAGGAGACCCAACACCCCAACGGCCGCAGTACCCTGAGGAGACCACCGGGAAATGTTACACCTGAAGGAATCCCCAGCACCCCAAATCAGGAGACCCCCCAACACAGGAGACCCAACACCCCAACGGCCGCAGTACCCTGAGGAGACCACCGGGAAATGTTACACCTGAAGGAATCCCCAGCACCCCAAAACAGGAGACCCCCCCCAAATCAGGAGACCCCCCAACACAGGAGACACCCCAACACACCCCAAAACAGGAGACACCCCAACACAGGAGACCCAACACCCCAACGGCCGCAGTACCCTGAGGGGACCACCGGGAAATGTTACACCTGAAGGAATCCCCAGCACCCCAAAACAGGAGACCCCCCCCAAAACAGGAGACCCCCCAACACACCCCAAAACAGGAGACACCCCAACACAGGAGACCCAACACCCCAACGGCCGCAGTACCCTGAGGGGACCACCGGGAAATGTTACACCTGAAGGAATCCCCAGCACCCCAAAACAGGAGACCCCCCCCAAATCAGGAGACCCCCCAACACACCCCAAAACAGGAGACACCCCAACACAGGAGACCCAACACCCCAACGGCCGCAGTACCCTGAGGAGACCACCGGGAAATGTTACACCTGAAGGAATCCCCAGCACCCCAAAACAGGAGACCCCCCCCCAAATCAGGAGACCCCCCAACACAGGAGACACCCCAACACAGGAGACCCAACACCCCAACGGCCGCAGTACCCTGAGGAGACCACCGGGAAATGTTACACCTGAAGGAATCCCCAGCACCCCAAAACAGGAGACCCCCCCCCAAAACAGGAGACCCCCCAACACAGGAGACACCCCAACACAGGAGACCCCCCCCCCCCAACGGCCGCAGTACCCTGAGGAGACCACCGGGAAATGTTACACCTGAAGGAATCCCCAGCACCCCAAAACAGGAGACCCCCCCCAAATCAGGAGACCCCCCAACACAGGAGACACCCCAACACACCCCAAAACAGGAGACACCCCAACACAGGAGACCCAACACCCCAACACACCCCAAAACAGGAGACCCCCCCCTAAATCAGGAGACCCCCCAACACACCCCAAAACAGGAGACACCCCAACACAGGAGACCCAACACCCCAACGGCCGCAGTACCCTGAGGAGACCACCGGGAAATGTTACACCTGAAGGAATCCCCAGCACCCCAAAACAGGAGACCCCCCCCAAAACAGGAGACCCCCCCAAATCAGGAGACCCCCCAACACACCCCAAAACAGGAGACACCCCAACACAGGAGACCCAACACCCCAACGGCCGCAGTACCCTGAGGAGACCACCGGGAAATGTTACACCTGAAGGAATCCCCAGCACCCCAAAACAGGAGACCCCCCCCCCAAATCAGGAGACCCCCCCAAATCAGGAGACCCCCCAACACACCCCAAAACAGGAGACACCCCAACACAGGAGACCCAACGGCCGCAGTACCCTGAGGAGACCACCGGGAAATGTTACACCTGAAGGAATCCCCAGCACCCCAAAACAGGAGACCCCCCCCAAAACAGGAGACACCCCAACACAGGAGACCCCCCCAACACAGGAGACCCCCCCCCCCCAACGGCCGCAGTACCCTGAGGAGACCACCGGGAAATGTTACACCTGAAGGATTCCCCCAGCACCCCAAAACAGGAGACCCCCCAAATCAGGAGACCCCCCCCAACACAGGAGACACCCCAACACAGGAGACCCAACGGCCGCAGTACCCTGAGGAGACCACCGGGAAATGTTACACCTGAAGGAATCCCCAGCACCCCAAAACAGGAGACCCCCCCAAATCAGGAGACCCCCCAACACAGGAGACACCCCAACACACCCCAAAACAGGAGACACCCCAACACAGGAGACCCAA
Organism: Rana temporaria; assembly: GCF_905171775.1. Classification (NCBI taxonomy): domain Eukaryota; kingdom Metazoa; phylum Chordata; class Amphibia; order Anura; family Ranidae; genus Rana; species Rana temporaria. The sequence goes on from NW_024404715.1 coordinate 8,048, forward strand.
CACCCCAACGGCCGCAGTACCCTGAGGAGACCACCGGGAAATGTTACACCTGAAGGAATCCCCAGCACCCCAAAACAGGAGACCCCCCCCAAATCAGGAGACCCCCCAACACAGGAGACCCCCCAACACAGGAGACCCCCCAACACAGGAGACCCCCCAACACAGGAGACCCCCCCCAACACAGGAGACACCCCAACACAGGAGACCCCCCCCAACACAGGAGCCCTCCCCACACCCCAAAACAAAAAGCATCCCCCCCTAAAGAAAAGAGCCCCCCAATAATGCCTCACCTCCAGAATGATGAAGAACTCGTCCCCAGGCTCCCCCTGCACCACAATCTTCTGTCCGTCTTCAAACTGAACCGGCTCCAGAGCGTCCGCCACCGTCAGCCGTTCCCACTTGTCCAAGGACTCTGCAGGGAAGAGAAACGCGTCAGCCAATCACGGCTTGAGAAGTAGGAGGGGACGGCCAATCACGGCTTGTGACACAGGAGGGGACGGCCGATCACGGCTTGTGACACAGGAGGGGACGGCCAATCACGGCTTGTGACACAGGAGGGGACGGCTTGTGACACAGGAGGGGACGGCCGATCACGGCTTGTGACACAGGAGGGGACGGCCAATCACGGCTTGTGACACAGGAGGGGACGGCCAATCACGGCTTGTGACACAGGAGGGGACGGCCAATCACGGCTTGTGACACAGGAGGGGACGGCCGATCACGGCTTGTGACACGGGAGGGGACGGCCAATCACGGCTTGTGACACAGGAGGGGACGGCCAATCACGGCTTGTGACACAGGAGGGGACGGCCAATTACAGCTTGTGACACAGGAGGGGACGGCCGATCACGGCTTGTGACACAGGAGGGGACGGCCAATCACGGCTTGAGAAGTAGGAGGGGACGGCCGATCACGGCTTGTGACACAGGAGGGGACGGCCAATCACGGCTTGTGACACAGGAGGGGATGGCCGATCACGGCTTGTGACACAGGAGGGGCCGGCCGATCACGGCTTGTGACACAGGAGGGGACGGCCGATCACGGCTTGTGACACAGGAGGGGACGGCCGATCACGGCTTGTGACACAGGAGGGGACGGCCAATCACGGCTTGTGACACAGGAGGGGACGGCCAATCACGGCTTGTGACACAGGAGAGGACGGCCGATCACGGCTTGTGACACAGGAGGGGACGGCCGATCACGGCTTGTGACACAGGAGGGGACGGCCGATCACGGCTTGTGACACAGGAGGGGACGGCCGATCACGGCTTGTGACACAGGAGGGGACGGCCAATCACGGCTTGAGAAGTAGGAGGGGACGGCCAATCACGGCTTGTGACACAGGAGGGGACGGCCGATCACGGCTTGTGACACAGGAGGGGACGGCCAATCACGGCTTGTGACACAGGAGGGGACGGCTTGTGACACAGGAGGGGACGGCCGATCACGGCTTGTGACACAGGAGGGGACGGCCAATCACGGCTTGTGACACAGGAGGGGACGGCCAATCACGGCTTGTGACACAGGAGGGGACGGCCAATCACGGCTTGTGACACAGGAGGGGACGGCCGATCACGGCTTGTGACACGGGAGGGGACGGCCAATCACGGCTTGTGACACAGGAGGGGACGGCCAATCACGGCTTGTGACACAGGAGGGGACGGCCAATCACGGCTTGTGACACAGGAGGGGACGGCCGATCACGGCTTGTGACACAGGAGGGGACGGCCAATCACGGCTTGAGAAGTAGGAGGGGACGGCCGATCACGGCTTGTGACACAGGAGGGGACGGCCAATCACGGCTTGTGACACAGGAGGGGATGGCCGATCACGGCTTGTGACACAGGAGAGGACGGCCGATCACGGCTTGTGACACAGGAGGGGACGGCCGATCACGGCTTGTGACACAGGAGGGGACGGCCGATCACGGCTTGTGACACAGGAGGGGACGGCCGATCACGGCTTGTGACACAGGAGGGGACGGCCGATCACGGCTTGTGACACAGGAGGGGACGGCCGATCACGGCTTGTGACACAGGAGGGGATGGCCGATCACGGCTTGTGACACAGGAGGGGACGGCCGATCACGGCTTGTGACACAGGAGAGGACGGCCGATCACGGCTTGTGACACAGGAGGGGACGGCCGATCACGGCTTGTGACACAGGAGAGGACGGCCGATCACGGCTTGTGACACAGGAGGGGATGGCCGATCACGGCTTGTGACACAGGAGAGGACGGCCGATCACGGCTTGTGACACAGGAGGGGACGGCCGATCACGGCTTGTGACACAGGAGGGGACGGCCGATCACGGCTTGTGACACAGGAGGGGACGGCCGATCACGGCTTGTGACACAGGAGGGGACGGCCAATCACGGCTTGTGACACAGGAGGGGACGGCCGATCACGGCTTGTGACACAGGAGGGGACGGCCGATCACGGCTTGTGACACAGGAGGGGATGGCCGATCACGGCTTGTGACACAGGAGGGGACGGCCAATCACGGCTTGTGACACAGGAGGGGACGGCCGATCACGGCTTGTGACACAGGAGGGGACGGCCGATCACGGCTTGTGACACAGGAGGGGATGGCCGATCACGGCTTGTGACACAGGAGGGGACGGCCGATCACGGCTTGTCACACAGGAGGGGACGGCCGATCACGGCTTGTCACACAGGAGGGGACGGCCGATCACGGCTTGTCACACAGGAGGGGACGGCCGATCATGGCTTGTGACACAGGAGGGGACGGCCGATCACGGCTTGTGACACAGGAGGGGACGGCCGATCACGGCTTGTGACACAGGAGGGGACGGCCGATCATGGCTTGTGACACAGGAGGGGACGGCCGATCACGGCTTGTGACACAGGAGGGGACGGCCGATCACGGCTTGTGACACAGGAGGGGACGGCCGATCGCGGCTTGAGAAGTAGGAGGGGACGGCCGATCACGGCTTGTGACACAGGAGGGGACGGCCGATCACGGCTTGTGACACAGGAGGGGACGGCCGATCACGGCTTGTGACACAGGAGAGGACGGCCGATCACGGCTTGTGACACAGGAGGGGACGGCCGATCACGGCTTGTGACACAGGAGGGGACGGCCGATCGCGGCTTGAGAAGTAGGAGGGGACGGCCGATCACGGCTTGTGACACAGGAGGGGACGGCCAATCACGGCTTGTGACACAGGAGGGGACGGCCGATCACGGCTTGTGACACAGGAGGGGACGGCCGATCACGGCTTGTGACACAGGAGGGGACGGCTTGTGACACAGGAGGGGACGGCCGATCACTGCTTGTGACACAGGAGGGGACGGCCGATCACGGCTTGTGACACAGGAGGGGACGGCCGATCACGGCTTGTGACACAGGAGGGGACGGCTTGTGACACAGGAGGGGACGGCCGATCATGGCTTGTGACACAGGAGGGGACGGCCGATCACGGCTTGTGACACAGGAGGGGACGGCCGATCACGGCTTGTGACACAGGAGGGGACGGCCGATCATGGCTTGTGACACAGGAGGGGACGGCCGATCACGGCTTGTGACACAGGAGGGGACGGCCGATCACGGCTTGTGACACAGGAGGGGACGGCCAATCACGGCTTGTGACACAGGAGGGGACGGCCGATCACGGCTTGTGACACAGGAGGGGACGGCCGATCAGGGCTTGTGACACAGGAGGGGACGGCCAATCACGGCTTGTGACACAGGAGGGGACGGCCAATCACGGCTTGTGACACAGGAGGGGACGGCCGATCACAGAAGGGAACGACCAATCACATGCATTGCAGATCCCAGGAATGGGCGGGTCTTATGAGTAAACTATGAGGTCCGGAAATAGGTCACACCCACCAGGAAGAGAAGTACTGCCCATGGGGAGGAGCCAAGCACTCACCTAGGATGGAGACTTTGGTGAGGAATTCTTCGTACATCTTGCGCTTGCGCAGCGTGCTCCCCTGAAAGAGAAGCGGGGGGGGGAGGGGTCAGGTGTGTGGCGTTGGGTGGACCCCATTATTTGCCCCCCACGGTGCGGATATTTACCATGAGGATCCTCCGGTAACTGTCCCGGTCAATTCCCCACAACTTCACGTTGGTTTTGGCTCTCACGGTGGCGGCTCTCGGTGTTCCATAAATCAGAGCCAATTCTCCGAAACTCCCGCCCTCCCCGATGCTCGTCATCCACTCGTTATTCACATACACCTGGAAGATCGAGATACTCAGTACACCTCCCCCATACACCTGGAAGACTCAATACACCTCCCCCATACACCTGGAAGATCGGGGATACTCAGTACACCTCCCCCATACACCTCCCCCATACACCTGGAAGATCGGGAATACACCTCCCCCATAGACCTGGAAGACTCAGTACACCTCCCCCATACACCTGGAAGACTCAATACACCTCCCCCATACACCTGGAAGATCGGGATACTCAGTACACCTCCCCCATACACCTGGAAGACTCAATACACCTCCCCCATACACCTGGAAGATCGGGAATACACCTCCCCCATAGACCTGGAAGACTCAGTACACCTCCCCCATACACCTGGAAGATCGGGAATACACCTCCCCCATAGACCTGGAAGACTCAGTACACCTCCCCCATACACCTGGAAGATCGGGAATACACCTCCCCCATACACCTGGAAGATCGGGGATACTCACATCCATCTCCCCCTGGTCGATCACGTAGAAGTTATCACCTTCATCACCTGCAAGAAAAAAAAAACACAAAACGGTTACAATGGCCGCCGGGGAACCTCCCCGATCTTCCCCATCACTGACTCCTCCCCCCGGAGAGAAGAACCAATCACACTCACCTTGCTGTATGACCGTTTCCCCGGCGATGTAGGTGACAGAGAACATCGCATCGAAGATATCACTGGAAGAGAGAAAACATTATGTACACCGAGGACCTTCCATGCCCCCCCCCCCCGGTACACCGAGGACCTTCCATGCCCCCCCCCCGGGTACACCGAGGACCTTCCATGCCCCCCCCCCCCGGGTACACCGAGGACCTTCCATGCCCCCCCCCCCGGGTACACCAAAGACGTTCCATGACCCCCCCCCGGGTACACCGAGGACCTTCCATGCCCCCCCCCTCCGGGTACACCGAGGACCTTCCATGCCCCCCCCCCCCGGGTACACCGAGGACCTTCCATGCCCCCCCCCCCCGGGTACACCAAAGACGTTCCATGACCCCCCCCCCCGTACACCGAGGACCTTCCATGACCCCCCCCCCCCGGTACACCGAGGCCCTTCCCTGCCCCCCCCCCGGGTACACCGAGGACCTTCCATGCCCCCCCCCCCCGGGTACACCGAGGACCTTCCATGCCCCCCCCCCCCGGGTACACCAAAGACGTTCCATGACCCCCCCCCCCGGGTACACCGAGGACCTTCCATGCCCCCCCCCCCCGGTACACCGAGGACCTTCCATGCCCCCCCCCCGGGTACACCGAGGACCTTCCATGCCCCCCCCCCCCCGGTACACCGAGGACCTTCCATGCCCCCCCCCCCCCGGTACACCGAGGACCTTCCATGCCCCCCCCCTCCGGGTACACCGAGGACCTTCCATGCCCCCCCCCCGAGTACACCGAGGACCTTCCATGCCCCCCCTGGGTACACCGAGGACCTTCCATGCCCCCCCCCCCCGGGTACACCGAGGACCTTCCATGCCCCCCCCGGGTACACCAAAGACGTTCCATGACCACCCCCCCAGGTACACCGAGGACCTTCCATGCCCCCCCCCCCGGGTACACCGAGGACCTTCCATGCCCCCCCCGGGTACACCGAGGACCTTCCATGACCACCCCCCCCGGGTACACCGAGGACCTTCCATGCCCCCCCCCGGGTACACCGAGGACCTTCCATGCCCCCCCCCTCCGGGTACACAGAGGACCTTCCATGCCCCCCCGGGTACACCGAGGACCTTCCATGCCCCCCCCCAGGGTACACCGAGGACCTTCCATGACCCCCCCCGCGGGTACACCGAGGACCTTCCATCAATGACCCCCACCCCGGGTACACCGAGGACCTTCCATGACCCCACCCCCCGGGTACACCGAGGACCTTCCATGCTCCTTCCATGACCGCCCCCCCCTCCGGGTACACAGAGGACCTTCCATGGCCGCCGCCCCCCCCGGGTACACAGAGGACCTTCCATGACGCCCCCCCTCGGGGTACACCGAGGACCTTCCATGCCCCCCCCCCCGGGTACACCGAGGACCTTCCATGCCCCCCCCCCCCCGGGTACACCGCGGACCTTCCATGACCCCCCCCCCCCCCGAGTACAACGAGGACCTTCCATGACCGCCCCCCCCGAGTACACCGAGGACCTTCCATGCCCGCCCCCCCCTCCGGGTACACCGAGGACCTTCCATGACCGCCCCCCCTCCGGGTACACCGAGGACCTTCCATGCCCCCCCGGGTACACTGAGGACCTTCCATGCCCCCCCCCCCCCCCCGGGTATGAGGATGGGGGGAGGGGGATGGTTACGGATGACACAGAGAAGGCAACTGTACTAAATACCACCTTCTTCTCCTCAGTCTTCACACAGGAAGAGGAGGGGGATACCGACCAATAGTATTGTTAGTGACACATCACAGGACACACCCTCGTGGTAGCAGAGTCCGGAGTGAAGGAAAGACTAGATAAACTTCATACAAATAAATCACTGGATGGATTACACCCGAGAGTTCTCAGAGAACTCAGTCCGGTTATAGTCAGACCATTGATCCCGGGGAACTACAGGCCAGTCAGCCTAACATCACTAGTTGGTAAATTATTGGAGGGGATGATCAGGGACTATATCCAAAAATGTAGAAATTTTACAGAAAGACCTGAATAAAATAATGGGGGGGGGAGGGGGAGGTCCACCCCAACTACATGGCAAATGAGGAGAAATGTAAAGTAGTGCACTTGGGGCAAAAAACATAAAAGGTAACCTACTGATTGGGGGAGAACATCTGGGGGGAGGCCAAGGATGGAGAAGCATCAGGGGGGAGGCCAAGGATGGAGAAGCATCTGGGGGGAAGGCCAAGGATGGAGAAGCATCGGGGGGGGGGGCCCCCCCCAAGGATGGAGAAGCATCGGGGGGGGGCCCCCCCCCAAGGATGGAGAAGCATCGGGGGGGGGGGCCCAAGGATGGAGAAGCATTGAGGGGAGGCCAAGGATGGAGAAGCATCGGGGGGAGGCCAGGGATGGAGAAGCATCGGGGGGGGGGGGGGGGCCCCCCCCAAGGATGGAGAAGCATCGGGGGGGGCCCCCCCCCCCAAGGATGGAGAAGCATCGGGGGGGGGGGGCCCCAAAGATGGAGAAGCATTGAGGGGAGGCCAGGGATGGAGAAGCATCGGGGGGGAGGCCAAGGATGGAGAAGCATCGGGGGGGGGGGGGAGGCCAGGGATGGAGAAGCATCGGGGGGGAGGCCAAGGATGGAGAAGCATCGGGGGGGGGGGGGGGAGGCCAAGGATGGAGAAGCATCGGGGGGAGGCCAAGGATGGAGAAGCATCGGGGGGGGGGGGAAACAAAGAATGGAGAAGGGGATATACTTCAGAGATAGAACGATAATCCCACCACTTTATAAAAGTCTGGTCCGGCCGCACCTGGAGTATGCCGTGCAGTTGTGGGCACCAGTCCTCAGGAAGGATGTACTGGAACTGGAGAGAGTCCAAAGAAGGACAACAAAGAGAATAAAGGGTCCAGAGGATATAAATTATGAGGAAACACAAAATCTATTCTCGCTGGAGAAGAGATTTACAAATATCTCAATGGTGACCCCCAGCAAAGGAAAAAATCGATTCCGTCTCGAGGAGCCACACAATGAGATTGGAGAAGTGATATAACCTTAAACTACACAGGGGGTTCCTCACTGTCAGGGCAATAAGGATGTGGAACTCTCTTCCACAATTGGTGTTGGCAGCGAGGAGTATGGATAGTTTTAAGAGACTCTTGGATGTGCATCTTAAGGAACACAACATACAGGGATTTGTCTGTATTCAACCTCATCTACTACGATACTCTGGGCGGGGCCGTGTATTGTAAGATCTTGGAGGAGAACTGTAACGGTCAGGGGTTAACGCCGTTTACAATATTCCATTCCACCAACCCACGACAGCTTATCGACACTCCACAATCCAGCAGACGAACACGACCCATACAGATTCCCCAGAAACGAGGCACACAGCTCTGTTCTCTGGTTCCAAACGAATAGACACTTTAATGGGAAAACCAGGCTTCTTAGATACACCAAAAAGAATACTTGCAGTAATCAGATGGACAATGACCCACTCCACCCACAACATCATACAATGACACAACTCCACCCACAACATCATACAATGGATACCAACGAGCCTCCAATACACATTTATTTAGTAAACATCTGACCTTTAGACTGTGCTAACTCACAACACACGTTATCATCAATAGAACTTCACACAATACAGTGTCAATTAGCATCACACAATGGAAGGTCTTTAGGAGCCAGACTAAGGTTAGTTTACATGAAAGTAGCAGACTTATTACCCCCTTAACAGTCTGTGTTCCCACATTGAATGAATCACTCTTCTATTGACCGGTTGGGTTTAGAATCAACTTGTCAATATATGAATTTGCTTTATATTCTGTCTACCTAATTTATTTTAGCTGAGGAGTGTATTTATATGTACCTTGTTGCAGGCGCCTTGTGGGTTGCCGCAGGTCTTCTCCAGCCCTTGGATGAGGAGTCCTCCTGCCCATACAGTGAGGCTCCTGGGGTTGCCGCAGGTCTTCTCCAGCCCTTGGATGAGGAGTCCTCCTGCCCATACAGTGAGGCTCCTGGGGCTGCCGCAGGTCTTCTTCAGCCCTTGGATGAGGAGTCCTCCTGCCCATACAGTGAGGCTCCTGGGGTTGCCGCAGGTCTTCTCCAGCCCTTGGATGAGGAGTCCTCCTGCCCATACAGTGAGGCTCCTGGGGCTGCCGCAGGTCTTCTCCAGCCCTTGGATGAGGAGTCCTCCTGCCCATACAGTGAGGCTCCTGGGGTTGCCGCAGGTCTTCTCCAGCCCTTGGATGAGGAGTCCTCCTGCCCATACAGTGAGGCTCCTGGGGCTGCCGCAGGTCTTCTCCAGCCCTTGGATGAGGAGTCCTCCTGCCCATACAGTGAGGCTCCTGGGGCTGCCGCAGGTCTTCTTCAGCCCTTGGATGAGGAGTCCTCCTGCCCATACAGTGAGGCTCCTGGGGCTGCCGCAGGTCTTCTCCAGCCCTTGGATGAGGAGTCCTCCTGCCCATACAGTGAGGCTCCTGGGGCTGCCGCAGGTCTTCTCCAGCCCTTGGATGAGGAGTCCTCCTGCCCATACAGTGAGGCTCCTGGGGCTGCCGCAGGTCTTCTCCAGCCCTTGGATGAGGAGTCCTCCTGCCCATACAGTGAGGCTCCTGGGGCTGCCGCAGGTCTTCTCCAGCCCTTGGATGAGGAGTCCTCCTGCCCATACAGTGAGGCTCCTGGGGCTGCCGCAGGTCTTCTCCAGCCCTTGGATGAGGAGTCCTCCTGCCCATACAGTGAGGCTCCTGGGGCTGCCGCAGGTCTTCTCCAGCCCTTGGATGAGGAGTCCTCCTGCCCATACAGTGAGGCTCCTGGGGTTGCCGCAGGTCTTCTCCAGCCCTTGGATGAGGAGTCCTCCTGCCCATAGAGTGAGGCTCCTGGGGCTGCCGCAGGTCTTCTCTAGCCCTTGGATGAGGAGTCCTCCTGCCCATAGAGTGAGGCTCCTGGGGCTGCCGCAGGTCTTCTCTAGCCCTTGGATGAGGAGTCCTCCTGCCCATACAGTGAGGCTCCTGGGGCTGCCGCAGGTCTTCTCCAGCCCTTGGATGAGGAGTCCTCCTGCCCATACAGTGAGGCTCCTGGGGCTGCCGCAGGTCTTCTCCAGCCCTTGGATGAGGAGTCCTCCTGTCCATACAGTGAGGCTCCTGGGGCTGCCGCAGGTCTTCTCCAGCCCTTGGATGAGGAGTCCTCCTGTCCATACAGTGAGGCTCCTGGGGCTGCCGCAGGTCTTCTCCAGCCCTTGGATGAGGAGTCCTCCTGCCCATACAGTGAGGCTCCTGGGGCTGCCGCAGGTCTTCTCCAGCCCTTGGATGAGGAGTCCTCCTGTCCATACAGTGAGGCTCCTGGGGCTGCCGCAGGTCTTCTCCAGCCCTTGGATGAGGAGTCCTCCTGCCCATACAGTGAGGCTCCTGGGGCTGCCGCAGGTCTTCTCCAGCCCTTGGATGAGGAGTCCTCCTGCCCATACAGTGAGGCTCCTGGGGCTGCCGCAGGTCTTCTCCAGCCCTTGGATGAGGAGTCCTCCTGTCCATACAGTGAGGCTCCTGGGGCTGCCGCAGGTCTTCTCCAGCCCTTGGATGAGGAGTCCTCCTGCCCATACAGTGAGGCTCCTGGGGCTGCCGCAGGTCTTCTCCAGCCCTTGGATGAGGAGTCCTCCTGCCCATACAGTGAGGCTCCTGGGGCTGCCGCAGGTCTTCTCCAGCCCTTGGATGAGGAGTCCTCCTGCCCATACAGTGAGGCTCCTGGGGCTGCCGCAGGTCTTCTCCAGCCCTTGGATGAGGAGTCCTCCTGCCCATACAGTGAGGCTCCTGGGGCTGCCGCAGGTCTTCTCCAGCCCTTGGATGAGGAGTCCTCCTGCCCATACAGTGAGGCTCCTGGGGCTGCCGCAGGTCTTCTCCAGCCCTTGGATGAGGAGTCCTCCTGCCCATACAGTGAGGATCCTGGGGTTGCCGCAGGTCTTCTCCAGCCCTTGGATGAGGAGTCCTCCTGTCCATACAGTGAGGTTCCTGGGGCTGCCGCAGGTCTTCTCCAGCCCTTGGATGAGGAGTCCTCCTGTCCATACAGTGAGGCTCCTGGGGCTGCCGCAGGTCTTCTCCAGCCCTTGGATGAGGAGTCCTCCTGTCCATACAGTGAGGCTCCTGGGGCTGCCGCAGGTCTTCTCCAGCCCTTGGATGAGGAGTCCTCCTGTCCATACAGTGAGGCTCCTGGGGTTGCCGCAGGTCTTCTCCAGCCCTTGGATGAGGAGTCCTCCTGTCCATACAGTGAGGCTCCTGGGGCTGCCGCAGGTCTTCTCCAGCCCTTGGATGAGGAGTCCTCCTATCCATACAGTTTTAGTTATTCTTTATGGCCTGGATTCAAGAAGCAATTACGCCTGTGTAACCATAGGTTACACAGCGCAATTGCTTACTTGCCCCGGCGTAACGAATGCTCCCGATTCAGGAACCTCGTTACGCCGACTGCAGCCTAAGATATGCGCGGCATAAGGCTCTTATGCCCGCATATCATAGGCTGCATTCTTGCGATGGCTGCTAGGTGGCGTTCCCGTTGTGCTCAGCGTATAGTACGCAAATTGCATACTAACGCCGATTCACAACGTTGCGCGAGCCCTGCGTACGCAGTTTACGTCGTTTCCGTATGTATTCCCGTCGTTCCCGCGTCGCGAAATTTCAAATTTACGTAGTTTGCGTAAGTGATTCGTGAATGGCGCTGGACGCCATTCGCGTTCACTTTGACGCAAATGACGTCCTTGCGACGTCATTTGCCGCAATGCACGTCGGGAAAGTTTCCCGACGGAGCACGCGCTCTACGATCGGCGCGGGAACGCGCCTAATTTAAATGGTTCCCGCCCCCTACGGGATCATTTAAATATTGCGCGCTTACGCCGGGCATTTTGCCGGAGCGCACACGCAATTTACGGAGCTACTGCTCCGTGAATCATGGGCAGCGCAGTAAATTTGCGGGGGCGCAGGGCAAAAACGTTGCCCTGCGCCTCCGCAAAAAAAGCGCAAATGTACCTGAATCTACCCCTATGTGTTTGCCATGAGCAGTTATGGCCGACAAGTGGAATGCAAGAGAGGCATTTGCGCACTTTCTAGCCATCACCGGGTGACCATTGGTTCTGGTCAGAGACGATGGGGTTTAAATGTTTTTTATACATATTTTTCATTCATTTTTTATTAATAAATAATAAACATAATTGTTTTTATCCACTCCCTTCGTTTATTATTCATTAGGCGGAGGTTGATACCTTGGGTACAATAACGCTCAAAGGGAGAAAAATATTTTAATGTTATTGGCCGTTTTTTGGATCAGTTTGCCCTTTTCCATACATCTGGCAATGTTGCGCTAGTGCTCAATTCCCTTTGTACACAGCGCTTTTTCCAGCAGTTAAGATGGTGGGAGTACAGCGGAGTGCGATCCACATCGAGGCTGCATCATGTGACTTTTATATAAATGCGGTGATTCAGAACGCCGCCTGTATCCCGTGACCACGTCCCTTCGAGACGAAACGTAGGGAGGCGACGTTCTGACGTCACTGCGCATTGTGATTGAACCCGGGAGATACGGGCGTTTGTTTTAGAGCTGGCCGGCTTGATGTTTACTGGATGCCTTGACTGATTGAATTTGATGTAAGTGAATACCCTTTTATTCTTATATAAACGCGAGGATTTTACTCTTGTATTGCATATAAGTACCTTGGGTGGCTGAGATGATCGATTGTTTTTGAGCGCTCTGAGTGGGAACACCTGTTTGAATCACATCATTACATGCTGTATTTGGTCTCCTTAAACAGAGACCAATACATTTCGGTAAGAGGCAGAGAACAGAGACCAATACATTTCGGTAAGAGGCAGAGAACAGAGACCAATACATTTCGGTAAGAGGCAGAGTGTGTCTTTGGTGGAAGTGCCTTTCTCATCACCTTTTCATTGATCCTGCACTGGGGACATCTTTATTATCAATCTTCTTCATGGTGGACTTTTTGCTCACTTATAAGACTTATTCACTAAATATTTGTTATATACTTTTTTTCCTCAAGAGTTTTATGTTGTTTTTCACTAAAGTACTATATATATTTTTCACTGATACATATGTCACAGCATACTGCATATGGTGCCATTTATTTTGATATTAGTTGCTTTGCAGATAGCTTGTCATATATATTAGCGCGATCTGCTTTCTGTTTTTTGTATGCCGTTATAAGAACCTTCTACCCAAAACACACGGCCAAGGCAACAAGGGAGGGGCTCAAGAAGGAAGCAGCTCCTAAGGGGGGGGGAGGAAGCAGCTCCTAGAGAGGGGGGGGGGGGAACCGGCTCCTATTTCTCTGTCCGGTTTTATCTCACTGAAAAAAAGATAAGAGGATTGCTCAGAGCTGAATAACTCTTTGTGGCAAAACTGGGCACAGATGACATGAAATCCTACACTGTACAAGGTGGAACCCTTAATCAAAAAAAATAAAAAATTTATAATAAATAATAATAATAATAATAATCCACTTTAAGGATTTAGAGAAAATCCCTCCTGAGATGTGTGGAGTCCTGATCACCAACTACAAGAAACGTCTGACCTCTGTGCTTCCCAACAAGGAACCTCCCCCAACTACTAAGGACCCTCCCCCAACTACTAAGGGACCTCCCCAACTACAAGAAACGTCTGACCTCTGTGCTTCCCAACAAGGGACCTCCCCCAACTACTAAGGACCCTCCCCCAACTACTAAGGGACCTCCCCAACTACAAGAAACGTCTGACCTCTGTGCTTCCCAACAAGGGACCTCCCCCAGCTACTAAGGGACCTCCCCCAACTACAAGAAACGTCTGACCTCTGTGCTTCCCAACAAGGGACCTCCCCCAACTACTAAGGGACCTCCCCCAACTACTAAGGGACCTCCCCCAACTACAAGAAACGTCTGACCTCTGTGCTTCCCAACAAGGAACCTCCCCCAACTACTAAGGACCCTCCCCCAACTACTAAGGGGCCTTCCCCAACTACTAAGGAACCTCCCCCAACTACTAAGGGACCTCCCCCAACTACAAGAAACGTCTGACCTCTGTGCTTCCCAACAAGGGACCTCCCCCAACTTCTAAGGGACCTCCCCCAACTACTAAGGGACCTCCGCCAACTACAAGAAACGTCTGACCTCTGTGCTTCCCAACAAGGGACCTCCCCCAACTACTAAGGGACCTCCCCCAACTACAAGAAACGTCTGACCTCTGTGCTTCCCAACAAGGGACCTCCCCCAACTACTAAGGGACCTCCCCCAACTACTAAGGGACCTCCCCCAACTACAAGAAACGTCTGACCTCTGTGCTTCCCAACAAGGGACCTCCCCCAACTACTAAGGACCCTCCCCCAACTACTAAGGGACCTCCCCAACTACAAGAAACGTCTGACCTCTGTGCTTCCCAACAAGGGACCTCCCCCAGCTACTAAGGGACCTCCCCCAACTACAAGAAACGTCTGACCTCTGTGCTTCCCAACAAGGGACCTCCCCCAACTACTAAGGGACCTCCCCAACTACTAAGGGACCTCCCCCAACTACAAGAAACGTCTGACCTCTGTGCTTCCCAACAAGGAACCTCCCCCAACTACTAAGGACCCTCCCCCAACTACTAAGGGACCTCCCCAACTACAAGAAACGTCTGACCTCTGTGCTTCCCAACAAGGGACCTCCCCCAACTTCTAAGGGACCTCCCCCAACTACTAAGGGACCTCCGCCAACTACAAGAAACGTCTGACCTCTGTGCTTCCCAACAAGGGACCTCCCCCAACTACTAAGGGACCTCCCCCAACTACAAGAAACGTCTGACCTCTGTGCTTACCAACAAGGGACCTCCCCCAACTACTAAGGGACCTCCCCCAACTACTAAGGGACCTCCCCCAACTACAAGAAACGTCTGACCTCTGTGCTTCCCAACAAGGGACCTCCCCCAACTACTAAGGGACCTCCGCCAACTACAAGAAACGTCTGACCTCTGTGCTTCCCAACAAGGGACCTCCCCCAACTACTAAGGGACCTCCCCCAACTACAAGAAACGTCTGACCTCTGTGCTTCCCAACAAGGGACCTCCCCCAACTACTAAGGGACCTCCCCCAACTACTAAGGGACCTCCCCCAACTACAAGAAACGTCTGACCTCTGTGCTTCCCAACAAGGGACCTCCCCCAACTTCTAAGGGACCTCCCCCAACTACTAAGGGACCTCCGCCAACTACAAGAAACGTCTGACCTCTGTGCTTCCCAACAAGGGACCTCCCCCAGCTACTAAGGGACCTCCCCCAACTACAAGAAACGTCTGACCTCTGTGCTTCCCAACAAGGAACCTTCCCCAACTACTAAGGAACCTCCCCCAACTACTAAGGAACCTCCCCCAACTACTAAGTAACCTCCCCCCAACTACAAGAAACGTCTGACCTCTGTGCTTCCCAACAAGGAACCTCCCCCAACTACTAAGGAACCTCCCCCAACTACTAAGGAACCTCCCCCAACTACTAAGGAACCTCCCCCAACTACTAAGGGGGTCAAATACTTATTCTCCTCCATGTATAACATTTGTATTATGTGATCTCTCTGGAGTTTTGGTTGATCTTCTGTCTCCTATGAGAGAAATTATAGACCCTTCATTTCTATGTAACGATCTGCAGGGGAGACAATCTGTATTTCCCCTCCCCCTCTGTATAATACCCCCCCCATAATGAAGGGTCGGGGGAGGGTGGGTGGACCCCCCCATAATGAAGGGTCGGGGGATGGGTGGACCCCCCCATAATGAAGGGTCGGGGGATGGGTGGACCCCCCATAATGAAGGGTCGGGGGAGAGGGTGGACCCCCCATAATGAAGGGTCGGGGGAGAGGGTGGACCCCCCATAATGAAGGGTCGGGGGAGGGGGTGGACCCCCCATAATGAAGGGTCAGGGGATCTTCTCACCTTCTCTCGTTATCATCCAGATGAGCGAACAGAACGTTCTTCTCGATTGCCTTGGCCAGAGCCGCCATTGTTTTGTAGTCTTTGGGAATGACCTACAAGAGACCAAAACACATTCAAATCAGAGTTCAGTAGCGAGTCACCCCCAACCACACCCCGGGACTTCCTGAGCCCCCCTCCCCCAACCACATCCCGGGATTTCCAGAGCCCCCCTCCCCCCAACCACACCCCGGGACTTCCTGAGCCCCCTCCCCCCAATATCCCGGGACTTCCTGAGCCCCCCTCCCCCAACCACATCCCGGGATTTCCAGAGCCCCCCTCCCCCCAACCACACCCCGGGACTTCCTGAGCCCCCTCCCCCCAACCACACCCCGGGACTTCCTGAGCCCCCTCCCCCCAACCACACCCCGATATCCCGGGACTTCCTGAGCCCCCCTCCCCCAACCACATCCCGGGATTTCCAGAGCCCCCCCTCCCCCCCAACCACACCCCGGGACTTCCTGAGCCCCCCTCCCCCAACCACATCCCGGGATTTCCAGAGCCCCCCTCCCCCCAACCACACCCCGGGACTTCCTGAGCCCCCTCCCCCCAATATCCCGGGACTTCCTGAGCCCCCCTCCCCCAACCACACCCCGGGACTTCCTGAGCCCCCCTCCCCCAACCACATCCCGGGATTTCCAGAGCCCCCCTCCCCCCAACCACACCCCGGGACTTCCTGAGCCCCCTCCCCCCAACCACACCCCGGGACTTCCTGAGCCCCCTCCCCCCAACCACACCCCGATATCCCGGGACTTCCTGAGCCCCCCTCCCCCAACCACATCCCGGGATTTCCAGAGCCCCCCTCCCCCCAATATCCCGGGACTTCCTGAGCCCCCCTCCCCCAACCACACCCCGGGACTTCCTGAGCCCCCCTCCCCCAACCACATCCCGGGATTTCCAGAGCCCCCCTCCCCCAACCACACCCCGGGACTTCCTGAGCCCCCTCCCCCCAACCACACCCCGATATCCCGGGATTTCCTGAGCCCCCCTCCCCCCAACCACACCCCGGGACTTCCTGAGCCCCCCTCCCCCCAACCACACCCGGGACTTCCTGAGCCCCCCAACCACACCCCGATATCCCGGGATTTCCTGAGCCCCCCCTCCCCCTCAACCACACCCCGGGACTTCCTGAGCCCCCTCCCCCCAACCACACCCCGATATCCCGGGACTTCCTGAGCCCCCCAACCCCACCCCGGGACTTCCTGAGCCCCCCTCCCCCCAACCACACCCCGATATCCCGGGACTTCCTGAGCCCCCCTCCCCCAACCACATCCCGGGATTTCCAGAGCCCCCCTCCCCCCAACCACACCCCGGGACTTCCTGAGCCCCCTCCCCCCAACCACACCCCGATATCCCGGGATTTCCTGAGCCCCCCTCCCCCAACCACACCCCGGGACTTCCTGAGCCCCCCTCCCCCCAACCACACCCCGATATCCCGGGATTTCCTGAGCCCCCCCTCCCCCTCAACCACACCCCGGGACTTCCTGAGCCCCCTCCCCCCAACCACACCCCGATATCCCGGGACTTCCTGAGCCCCCCAACCCCACCCCGGGACTTCCTGAGCCCCCCTCCCCCCAACCACATCCCGGGACTTCCTGAGCCCCCCTCCCCCAACCACACTCCGGGATTTCCTGAGCCCCCCAACCACATCCCGGGATTTCCTGAGCCCCCCTCCCCCCAACCACACCCCGGGATTTCCTGAGCCCCCCAACCACACCCCGGGATTTCCTGAGCCCCCCAACCACACCCCGGGATTTCCTGAGCCCCCCAACCACACCCCGGGATTTCCTAAGCCCCCTCCCCCCAACCACACCCCGATATCCCGGGATTTCCTGAGCCCCCCCTCCCCCCAACCACACCCCGGGATTTCCTGAGCCCCCCTCCCCCCAACCACACCCCGGGATTTCCTGAGCCCCCCTCCCCCCAACCACACCCCGGGATTTCCTGAGCCCCCCCAACCACACCCCAGGAACGCAGCGTCACCATTGCCAGGAACGCACCCGCCATTGCCAGGAATGTAGCGTCACCATTGCCAGGAACGCAGCGTCACCATTGCCAGGAACGCAGCGTCACCATTGCCAGGAACGCCCCGCCATTGCCAGGAATGTAGCGTCGCCATTGCCAGGAACGCAGCGTCACCATTGCCAGGAACGCCCCGCCATTGCCAGGAACGCAGCGTCACCATTGCCAGGAACGCACCCGCCATTGCCAGGAACGCACCCGCCATTGCCAGGAACGCCCCGCCATTGCCAGGAATGTAGCGTCACCATTGCCAGGAACGCCCCCGCCATTGCCAGGAACGTAGCGTCACCATTGCCAGGAACGCCCCGCCATTGCCAGGAACGCAGCGTCACCATTGCCAGGAACGCACCCGCCATTGCCAGGAACGCACCCGCCATTGCCAGGAACGCCCCGCCATTGCCAGGAATGTAGCGTCACCATTGCCAGGAACGTACCCGCCATTGCCAGGAACGTAGCGTCACCATTGCCAGGAACGCACCCGCCATTGCCAGGAATGTAGCGTCACCATTGCCAGGAATGCACCCGCCATTGCCAGGAATGTACCCGCCATTGCCAGGAACGTACCCGCCATTGCCAGGAATGTAGCGTCACCATTGCCAGGAACGCGCGTCACCATTGTCAGGAACGCACCCGCCATTGCCAGGAACGCACCCGCCATTGCCAGGAATGTAGCGTCACCATTGTCAGGAACGCACCCGCCATTGCCAGGAATGTAGCGTCACCATTGCCAGGAACGCACCCACCATTGCCAGGAACGCACCCACCATTGCCAGGAACGTAGCGTCACCATTGCCAGGAACGCACCCGCCATTGCCAGGAACGCACCCGCCATTGCCAGGAACGCACCCGCCATTGCCAGGAATGTAGCGTCGCCATTGCCAAGAACACAGCGTCACCATTGCCAGGAACGCAGCGTCACCATTGCCAGGAACGCACCCGCCATTGCCAGGAACGCAGCGTCACCATTGCCAGGAACGCACCCGCCATTGCCAGGAACGCAGCGTCACCATTGCCAGGAACGCATCCGCCATTGCCAGGAATGTAGCGTCACCATTGCCAGGAATGCACCCGCCATTGCCCGGAATGTAGCGTCACCATTGCCAGGAACGCACCCGCCATTGCCAGGAATGTAGCGTCACCATTGCCAGGAACGCACCCGCCATTGCCAGGAACACAGCGTCACCATTGCCAGGAACGCAGCGTCACCATTGCCAGGAACACAGCGTCACCATTGCCAGGAACGCACCCGCCATTGCCAGGAACGCACCGCCATTGCCAGGAACGCCCCGCCATTGCCAGGAACACAGCGTCACCATTGCCAGGAATGTAGCGTCACCATTGCCAGGAACGCACCCGCCATTGCCAGGAACACAGCGTCACCATTGCCAGGAACGCACCCGCCATTGCCAGGAACACAGCGTCACCATTGCCAGGAATGTAGCGTCACCATTGCCAGGAACGCACCCGCCATTGCCAGGAACACAGCGTCACCATTGCCAGGAATGTAGCGTCACCATTGCCAGGAACGCCCCGCCATTGCCAGGAACACAGCGTCACCATTGCCAGGAATGTAGCGTCACCATTGCCAGGAACGCACCCGCCACTGCCAGGAACACAGCATCACCATTGCCAGGAACGCCCCGCCATTGCCAGGAATGTAGCGTCGCCATTGCCAGGAACGTAGCGTCACCATTGCCAGGAACGCACCCGCCATTGCCCGGAATGTAGCGTCACCATTGCCAGGAACGCACCCACCATTGCCAGGAACGCACCCACCATTGCCAGGAATGCACCCGCCATTGCCAGGAATGTAGCGTCACCATTGCCAGGAACGCACCCGCCATTGCCCGGAATGTAGCGTCACCATCGCCAGGAACGCACCCGCCATTGCCAGGAATGCACCCGCCATTGCCAGGAACGCACCCGCCATTGCCAGGAACGCACCCGCCATTGCCAGGAACGCACCCGCCATTGCCAGGAACGCACCCGCCATTGCCAGGAACGCACCCACGAGCGCCAAAAATTAATTACAGGAGAATCTTCTGTTTACGGGCGGCCTCTTTAATAGAAAGTACCGCCTCCTTTAAAGCGGGAGTTCACCCAATGATGATTTTTTCCTCTTCTCCCCTTAGCTTCCTGCTCGTTTTGTCTAGGGGAATCGGATAGTTGTTTTAAAATATGATCCGTACTTACCGTTTTCGGGATGCATCCTCTCCGTCGCTTCCGGGTACGGGTCTTCGGGAGCGGGCGTTCCTTCTTGATTGACAGTCTTCCGAGAGGCTTCCGACGGTCGCATCCATCGCGTCACGAGTAGCCGAAAGAAGCCGAACGTCGGGGCGGCTCTATACTGCGCACCGACGTTCGGCTTCTTTCGGAAAATCGTGACGCGATGGATGCGACCGTCGGAAGCCTCTCGGAAGACTGTCAATCAAGAAGGAACGCCCGCTCCCGAAGACCCGTACCCGGAAGCGACGGAGAAGATGCATCTCGAAACAGGGTAAGTACGGATCTAGCCGATTCCCCTAGACACAACGAGCCTCCATCTAGGGGGAAAAGGGGTCATGTGCGGGTGAACCTCCGCTTTAATGGACGGAACAGTCGTCCAATGGCAGCGCAGGACTTCCTATTACAGTGGCCGCCTGTAAACAGGAAATACTCCTGTGTGTACGGCGGCGCTTGTCCTGCCTCCTCCCTGTCCCGTTCCAAGGCATATACATCTTTTGTGGCCCCGGCGCTGGGAGATCGCCGGGGGGGCCACAAAATATATATATGTCTAAATACTCGGCGGGCCGTTCAAAACCGGAACGCTGCACGCGATTGGCCCGCGGGCTGGACTTTGGACATGCCTGCTCTACGTAGTTTAAAAGGTTAAGCCTCTTTTCTTCTAATATTAATGAGTGGCCCCGCGTCTTATTATTAAACTCCCTTCCCCCTATTGTGGGGCCCCCAGTCCGGAAATCATCTCCCCTCCCCCGCCTCTTCTCCAGAGAGGACCACCTTTCCTCGTCACTAATATCCTCCATTCCTCCTCCAGACCCTTTATTAGCTTTGTTGTCCTCCTTTGTACTCTCTCCATTTCCAGTACATCCTTCCTGAGGACTGGAGCCCAGAACTGGACAGCATACTCCAGGTGCGGCCGGATCAGAGTCTTGTAGAGGGGAGAATTCTCCTTTTATCTCTGGAGTTCATCCCCTTTTTAATGCCAATATTCTGTTTGCTTTGTTAGCAGCAGCTTGGCATTGGCAAAAAAGGGGGGTAGGGGGCGCTAAATGAAAATGGTAAAGTGATGCTGAAAATCCTCCATAAAGTGTAAAAGACGTAAATCGATGCGTAGAAGACGACTTGCAAGAGTCACATGAAGAGAAATCAGTCCATATAGTGATAATGTAATATCCCGGCGATTCCACCAATCCTCGGGAGAAGAAATAAATATATTATTGCGTGCTGCAAACAAATCCGCTGTGTAACGTGTCCACCTTCCCCCGCTACAACACCCGACGGGCTCAGGATAAGGGTGGCACCCGATGGGCTCAGGATAAGGGTGGCACCCGACGGGCTCAGGATAAGGGTGGCACCAACAGTCGTTAGAGGCGAGTTGCAGCTCGTTATCACAAAGTGTATTGCTCCATTTCCATATTCCAGAACCATGGGGGGGGGGGTGTAGGATGAGAAAGAGGAAGGACCACAATAGTGGAATTCTGTTTTATTAAAAGAAGCTTAAAAACAAAAGTGCCGATTGGCTCCTTACTATTTGCGGTGCCTGAATCCCGGCACTGAGGGGGGGGGGGGCTGAGCGTGTATCCGGAAGAAGAGGTGGCCCCCGTCGCTGGAAGGTCTGGCGTGCGCTCCACCACCAGAAACCAGCTGGACCGGGAGTTCGTGACCAGGTTCCGCCTCGACGTACGTTTCGTATATTGCGTCATCAGGAAGCGTACCTGGTCACGCACTGGACTGAAAATATATGTCCATCAGCCAATTAGGTGGGAGGGAAGAGACTAACGGCCTCGGTCCCGGTTCCCAAGCACCAGACTGGATTCCTTTTTTTTTTCCCTTTACTTCAGGTTCCGCCTCCTAGAGTTTCTTTAGAGCGCTCAGCTTTCGTTTTTGCCAGCCCACATAGCGTCTCTATTTGGTTTTACATCATTAGTAAAGGGATGCTTTTAATTTGTTTTGTACTCATTTTTTTTTTTTTTTTAGTTTCTTGTTTTTATTTGTTATTTTCTTGTTTTATTTATGTAAATTTTTTTTTTTTTTTTTTACTTTATTATGAATACAAACACAATATATTTTTCTATTGACTTTCCCCTTCCCTCCCTCCCTCCCTATTTCCCCCCCCCCTCCTCACCAGATATGGCCACTTTATAGGGTTTTATCAGGGATTTCTGTACCAGCCCTCAGATTTTCGGCATAGCTCCATGACCTCTTAAATTCTCTCCAATCATCCCATTTTTTACTTTTACTTATATCGTTCCCCTCCAGCCCATTCCTTAGATCTTCCATCCTGTATGTCTCTTCAACAGCGTCAATCCACTCCCACATCATGGGGCATTCTGTCTCTTGCCATCTTCTGGGGATTAACCTTTTTGCCGCGTTCAGTAAGTGTGGCACCATTGATTCCTTGTATCTTCTTATGCCTATATCGCCTCCGTGGAATAAAACCGTCCAGGGATCTTTTTTTATTTTATTTTTTGTTATCTCTTCTATATACTTGAAGATCTTCTCCCAGAAAGTCTTTACTTTAGGGCATTCCCACCATAGATGTGCCATGGTTCCTAGGGTCTCGCAGCCTCTCCAGCAGTTTTCGGATTGGTCCTCTTTAAATTTGCTTAATTTATTAGGGGTTATATACCATCTGGCCATACATTTATAGTTCGTTTCTGCCGTTCGGCTATCTACTGCTGAGGAGTGTGTCAGTTTCAACATTTTCTGTAGTTGGGTCCTGTCGTGCTGTGATTTAAGTTCCTTTTCCCATTTTTCAATGAATGGGGGTATCTCCCTCTCGTCGGTCTGCAGTAGTATCTTATATATTTTTGGCGTTTTCCGTTATACATAATTTTTCCATTTCCGTTAGCTGTTCCCCTGTTCTCAATGGGGATGGTAATTTCTGAACAAACCGACTGAGTTGTTGATATCTCCACTCATTAATTTCCATCAAGGTTTCTTTCAGTTTTAACTCTTCATATGTTATCAAGTGTCCATCTTTAATTACATCTCTTAATCGTGCTGTGTCGTTCTTTATCCAGTTCCCTCCCACTTGTGTTTTCCCTGGTGCAAAGTATTCGTTATTTTTTAGTGCTATAAGGGGAGAGTTAAACTTACTATCCATTTTTTTATTTACCGTTTCCCAAATTTTTAGTGCATTTTTTGTTATTGCATGTATTTTCGTGCTAAATTTTCTGTGTCTAGGGGGATTCCATATTATCATGTCTAATCTCACCTTAGATAGTGCGCTCTCTAGACTGACCCACCTTTTTTCTTTGTTGACTCTGGCCCACTCTACTACTCGGGATACCACTACTGCTTCATAATATTTTTTTATGTCCGGCACTGCGAGTCCCCCCTTGTTTTTTGGTTGTTTTAGAGTCTGTAGGGAGATTCTATGCTTCTTAAAATTCCATATGTAATTCATGATAAGTTTTTTTAACATATTAAGAAGCGGCTTTGGAAGGGCCATGGGAATCATTTGAAATTTGTATACGATTTTTGGCAATAGGACCATTTTACAGAAGTTTATTCTCCCAATCCATGAGATTTGTCGGTTTTTTACCCTTTTGATTTCACCCTTAATTTCATCCAATAGAGGTACATAGTTGATCTCATAGATTTTCCTGATTGTATTTGCCAGCCGGATCCCTAGGTATTTGAGTTCCTTTACCCATGGAAGTCGGAGCACCGTTCTTAACAGCCTTTCCTCTGTTCTATTAATATTTACATTTAGGATTTCTGTTTTAGTGAGATTTAATTTAAAATTTGAGACTTCTCCATATTCCTCGCATAGGATCAAGAGCTTTGGGATTGATGTTATAGGGTTCACAACATAGAAGAGGACGTCGTCCGCAAATGCAGATAGCTTATGTTCTTCTTGATCGATTTGTACTCCCTCTATGCTTGGGTTTTTGCGTACCCTAGCCAATAGTGGTTCTATAGATAAGACAAATAGGAGTGGGGACAAGGGACAACCTTGCCTTGTGCCGTTCTTCATCATGAATGATTTTGAAAGGCTGCCATTTACTTTTATTTTTGCCGTTGGTGACCGATAGAGGGCTCTGATCCAATCTAGCATCCTCAGGCCGAAGCCCATATTTTCTAGGACTTGTAACATGAGTCCCCAGTCTACCCTGTCGAATGCCTTTTCGGCATCTATCGACAGGAATAGACCTGGGGACCCATTTTCCCTCATTTTTTGAAGGATCAGCAAGGCTCTGAGTCCGTTGTCCCTTCCTTCTCTCCCTTTGATGAACCCCGTCTGGTCTGGATGGATCAATTTACCCATCTCTCTCTTAATTCTTTCTGCCAGTACTTTGGAGAACAACTTAATATCCGCATTTAGCAGGGATATAGGTCTATACCCTGCACAGTTTTTGATATCTTTGCCTTCTTTGGGAATTACTGTAATAGTTGCCTCAGAGGCCTCTCTACCCAGGCAATAGTCTTTTCCAATTCCGTTAAAGTATCTACAAAGTACTGGGAGAAGGATCTCCTTGCATTTTTTATAGTATAGGGCGGTGAAGCCGTCTGGCCCTGGGCTTTTGCCTGACACACTGGCCGTCAGGGCCGTTTGAATTTCCTTAACTGTGATAGGTTGATCCATCAGATTCCTGTCGATTTGACTCATTTTTGTCAGTCCTGCTTCTTCCAAAAATTTTGAAATCTTGTCTCTTTTCTCCTCCTCCGATCGAATCGTCTGCTCTACTGCATATAGTTTTTCATAGTATATTCTGAAAGTTTCCGCGATGTCTTTTGTTGTATGTACCTCCTTCCCTTTCTCATCTTTGATCTTCTCGATGTAATTTCTTGATTTCTTTTTCTGTACCATCCTAGCAAGGTGTTTATTTGTTTTATTTCCCCACTTGTATCTTTCTTGAGCGATGAGATGGAACTCTCTTCTCGTTTCCTGGTCTAGTAGTTCTTTAAGTTAGTTTCTTTTTATCACCAGTTCATGGTATAGTTCTCGGTTAGTATCCGTTACTTTATGTTTTTGCTCCAATCCGTATATCTCAGTTATTAATTTTTCTCTTTTGCGGCTTTTTTCTTTTTTATTCCTAGCACCTTCAGATATTAGAGTCCCCCTGATTACCGCTTTATGGGCGTCCCATAAGATAGCTGTTGATATTCCGTCTGTATCGTTTGTCTTAAAGTATTCTTCCAGGTCTTTTTTAACCCTTTTGAGGCTAGTCTCTTCCATCAGTAGGGCCTCGTTGAGTCTCCAGATCGTATTCGGCCTCTCGTTTCCTATGATTCTCAGGGATACACTGATTGGAGCGTGATCAGATATTGTCGCCACTTCAATTCTAGTTTCGACAACCATCTCCAATATGCTGTGGTCTAGTAAGAAGTAGTCAATCCGAGAATAACTTCCGTGTACCGGTGAGTAAAAGGTATAGTCTCTGTGTCCCAGGTTTAGAATTCTCCATATATCTATCAGTTGGTTTCTATATAAGCTGTTTTTTATCTTTCTTGTCTGTGTGTTCCCGATTTCCTGGATCTGTGAGGTCTTGTCTATTTTTGGGTCCATGCAGAAGTTTAAGTCTCCTCCCAAGATCACCTTTCCGGCCCTAAAGTCTCTTAATTTTCCTAGGATCTCTTCGAGGAATTTTATTGGACGATCGTTTGGTGCATATATGTTAACCAGGGTACATTCCATCTCTTCTATTCTCCCTTTTAGGAAGAGGTACCTCCCCTCTGGGTCAGTCATTCTATTATATAATGTAAAGCGTGTACCCTTAGCTATCCCTATTGCCACTCCTCTGGCTCTTTTAGAGATCGTATCCCCGTAGTACCAAGTTGGATAGTCTTGAGAGTATAACCTGATTTTAGAATCAATTGTGAGATGGGTCTCTTGTAGAAATGCTATGTCTGTTCTGTAATTTTTCAATTTCTTTAATATTTTATGTCTTTTCGCGGGATTGTTGAGGCCTTTTACATTATAGGATAAGCATTTGATTACTGGCATTTCTTTTTTTTTCCTCTTTATCTTCAACCCTGTAACTAGCATTTCATTTTCCCTATACTTTTCCTTGTTGGCCAATCTGGTGAGGTCTCCCCATCCCCTGTCCCTCCCCCCCAAACCCCCCCTCCCTCCCCCCCCCTTTGGCCACCTATTGACCTCCAGGCCAGTTACCATGTCCTGGCTTGGGTCTCCCCAGGTGGGGCTGGGATTGCCTCCTCCCACTCGTTGACTTCGAGTGGGCCAGAAGGGGTCCTACCGACTCCTCTTTAGTAGGGTACGGGCCTCATCATTCTCCCCTCTCCCACCCGATCCCCCCCCTCCTAGAGAGTCGAGGGACGGGGAAAAGAGAGAAAGGGGAGCCAAAAAAGAAAAAAAAAAAAAAAAAAAAAGCGCGAAAGCAAGAGAAAGAATTGAAAAAGAAAAAGAGAAGGCAAGAAGAAATGGAAGGAAAACAGAAAAGAAAAGGACAGAATCTTTCTCTCCGGGGTCTACGCCCATCCCGGTAGGTCAGGGGGCTGGATTCCTAATCTGTTGCAAAAGTCCTTTAAATCTTCGGGAAATCTTAAGATCGCAGACCTCCCTTCTTTTGTTGCTGTTAGACAGGTGGGAAACCCCCAGTTATATTTGATTTTCTGGGCTACAAGTTGATTTAGGAGTGGTTTTAAGAGTCGCCGTCTTGCCAGTGTATCTGGAGCAAGATCTGCAAATATCTGGAGTTCTAGTCCTTGGTACTCTATAGGGGGGGCCCCCTTCAGCTTTTTCCAGATCCTATCTTTATCCTCATATAGCTGAAACCTTACGATTACATCTCTAGATCGATCGGTCTCTGCTCTTCTGGGGTTTCCCACTCTATGTACTCTTTCGATCTTGATTTGTTCCTCTGGTGTACGTTTCATTAAGGGATTAAATATCTTCTGTATAGTTGTTTTAAGCTCTTCCCCTTTCTCCTCTGGTATAGATCTAATTCTCAAATTCTGTCTCCGATTTCTGTTCTCCTGGTCTTCCTGTCGATACATGATTTGTCTCTGTTGGAGTAGTACCTGCTCAAGTTGGGCCTTTAAAGTGTTGGATTCCGTCTCTTGCTTATCCGTCCTCTCTTCCACCGACTCTACTCTAGATAGAAGGTGTCCCAAGTCTGTCCGTAGGGTCTGTATCTCCCCTTTGATAGCGTTCTCTAATCTAGTCTCTAGTCTTAGAAACATACCTTCCATTTCATCCTTTGATGGAGACTGTGAAGCTGACCGGGGTTCTTCCATCCTGCTAGCTTCTGAGTCGCTCTGTGCGCCTCCTTCTCTTGGCTCCATTGAAGCTTCTCTTGAGTCTCCGCTTTGAGGTTTCTTGTTTTCAATTTCCTTTTCCCTCTCCCCCTTCCCTGTTTTTGCTTTGCTCCTTGTGATCGAGGGGTGTCGTCTTTGATCATAAATGATCTGATTGAGCTTGTAGTTGTTTTATCGCTTGGTGTCTTCGGGGGTCCCCCTTTTGTAGATCTACTTGCCATCCTGTGCATTTCCTCCCCTCTCCTTCTGATTCTCTTACCCAGCTCGGCCCCTTCTCCTGTCTACTCTGCTCTCTTATTTTTGCCTCTACGCTTATACGTGTCTCTGATCGCGTCTTTGGGCAGGGGGTGCTATATAGCTATACGTTAATGGGGTAGGGGGGCGAAAAAAAAAAATATGTTTCTCTTTCTTTTTCCTTCCCCCTTCCCTTTTCTCTTCTCTCTCCCCCCCCTCCCCTCTCCTTCTCTCCCCCCCCCCCTCTCCCCCGTATCAGGTCAATTTTCTAAACAAGGTCCTTTCCCCAATCAAGGTTTTTTATTATTTTTCTCTGTCACACCTCGTGTAATAATTGCTTCTATATATGTCACAGCAGTCATACAAATAGATTCCTTGGCCGATCTCTAGGGTATTACTTGTAGACAAAAAAGAGAAAACAGACAAAGAAGGTGACCAAAAAAGGGGAGATAGGCACAAAAACAGAGGGCCACGGGGCCTGCTGGACAGATTTCAGGGTTCCAGGTTTAAAGGGGCTTTTAAATATACTGTGTTGGTTACCTTATGTCTTATGCAGGGGGGGGGGGGGTTGTATCCTTATAAATGCAAGACCTTATTTAGTTTGGGGGTTTATATTTTAACCCCTTTTTTGCCCCCTAGCCATGGTCGAGCTCTCCTCCTGATCCTCCTGCAGTGCTTTACTAAGCTTTACAAGACTGTATGCCAAATGTCAGGAGGGACTTATTCTCCCCTACCGTCTTATACGGTCGGAATTTACCCCTCAATGAGATATCGTACCCGTCTAAGGAGTGTTACATGAATTTTCAATGTTCTAAGTTCAGAGTTCAATTTATCCGAGGACTACTTTAAGTACCAATCCATTACATTTCATACCGCAGCGTATTGCATGGGTTTTCAGGGTACGGTGTACAGAGTATTGAATCTTTTTAATTCAGATAACTTGTTCAATTAGGGAGTTGCTTTTTTTAACCCCTTCTTGCCTCATAGCCATGAACGAGCTCATTACATAACCCACATGCAGTGCCTTGCAGAGCTTTACAGTACTATATGCTGATAGGATGTTCTTTTATACAGTCAGAATACAGTCCTGTCGGTTCTCTTCACCTCTTAGGATACACACTTCTTTGTTTTAAATGAGAGTATTATATGTAGCCCTTATCTGACCTTTCAACCATCACTCCTTAGCCGCTTGGTAGTAAGCACAGAGCTTCCTTTACATCTCCCATCGGGGATTTCCCCCACCCCTACCTTACCTCCGTGCTTCTATCTGAAGCCTGTATGTTACCGGAGATGAGGGTGCCTGTGTATGCTCGGCAGATTCAGCGCAGCGTGTCCCCTTTCTTGCTTCCAGCCATCCGCTCCTCGCCGACTGTATAACCTGTAGGGGGGGCCGCGTGTGTCCTTAGATTGCCCCCTCCAATGCTGCGATGCGATGGTGCGGCTCTCAGCGCACGGCGTGCCGGGGTGAAAGGTGCCGTCTCCTCCCTTCATTCACCTACAGCGGTCCGTCCTCCCCACCGTGCAATCCCATAGATGTTCTCCCTCCCCACCTGCGAGCGTGCGCGCGTCCGCACGTGCACGCCATCTCCTGACCAGACTTGGTCACCAGACTGGATTCCTAATGCAAACAATAGTCCGCCGATTACACAACGGATCATATACATGAAGATTGTAGCGCTACCCCCTTCCTTATACAGGTCACAAATAATCGATTATAAGAATATAGAAGTACATGAGATCAGAATTATAAAATAATCCCCAATGAAGGGCATAGAGAGTAAGTACCAAAGTAAGTGACCCCAAGAGAAGCCAGGAGGAGTCATTCATTGGTTAAACAATTGAAGTCTAGCTCAATGCTGAGGCCCAATGGCTGCGCCCTTCATAGACGATACACCATTGGCTCTCATTCTGGGAGGCGGCCTTAGTGAGGTCCGTCCCTCTCCAGTGGCCAGTCCCTCCGTCTATACCGCAGAACGTTAACTGACGTGGCTCCCTATCATGGCAAAATGCCTGGAGACCCTTCATGATATTTGCCACGTGTTGCTTGATTCTGACTTTTAACTCTCTGGTTGCCCCCCCTAAATACTGGAAAGAACGGGGACACCCCCAGAACACGCCCTACATACTGGAAAGAACGGGGACACCCCAGAACACGCCCTACATACTGGAAAAAACGGGGACACCCCAGAACACGCCCTACATACTGGAAAGAACGGGGACACCCCAGAACACGCCCTACATACCGGAAAGAACGGGGACACCCCCAGAACACGCCCTACATACTGGAAAGAACGGGGACACCCCCAGAACACGCCCTACATACTGGAAAAAAACGGGGACACCCCCAGAACACGCCCTACATACTGGAAAGAACGGGGACACCCCCAGAACACGCCCTACATACTGGAAAAAACGGGGACACCCCCAGAACACGCCCTACATACTGGAAAAAACGGGGACACCCCCAGAACACGCCCTACATACTGGAAAGAACGGGGACACCCCCAGAACACGCCCTACATACTGGAAAGAACGGGGACACCCCAGAACACGCCCTACATACTGGAAAGAACGGGGACACCCCCAGAACACGCCCTACATACTGGAAAGAACGGGGACACCCCCAGAACACGCCCTACATACTGGAAAGAACGGGGACACCCCAGAACACGCCCTACATACTGGAAAGAACGGGGACACCCCCAGAACACGCCCTACATACTGGAAAGAACGGGGACACCCCCAGAACACGCCCTACATACTGGAAAAAACGGGGACACCCCCAGAACACGCCCTACATACTGGAAAAAACGGGGACACCCCCAGAACACGCCCTACATACTGGAAAGAACGGGGACACCCCCAGAACACGCCCTACATACTGGAAAGAACGGGGACACCCCAGAACACGCCCTACATACTGGAAAGAACGGGGACACCCCCAGAACACGCCCTACATACTGGAAAGAACGGGGACACCCCCAGAACACGCCCTACATACCGGAAAAAAACGGGGACACCCCCAGAACACGCCCTACATACTGGAAAAAACGGGGACACCCCAGAACACGCCCTACATACTGGAAAGAACGGGGACACCCCCAGAACACGCCCTACATA
>NW_024404716.1:0-38544 GCF_905171775.1 Rana temporaria
CATGTGGGAGGAGACAGTTGTGTACGGGGCCCATTGGTGGCCAGTAATGTACATGTGGGAGGAGACAGTTGTGTACGGGGCCCGTTGGTGGCCAGTAATGTACATGTGGGAGGAGACAGTTGTGTACGGGCCCCGTTGGAAGCCAGTAATGTACATGTGGGAGGAGACAGTTGTGTACGGGGCCCGTTGGTGGCCAGTAACGTACATGTGGGAGGAGACAGTTGTGCACGGGGCCCTTTGGTGGCCAGTAATGTACATGTGGGAGGAGACAGTTGTGCACGGGGCCCTTTGGTGGCCAGTAACGTACATGTGGGAGGAGACAGTTGTGCACGGGGCCCTTTGGTGGCCAGTAATGTACATGTGGGAGGAGACAGTTGTGTACGGGGCCCGTTGGTGGCCAGTAATGTACATGTGGGAGGAGACAGTTGTGCACGGGGCCCACTGGAAGCCAGTAATGTACATGTGGGAGGAGACAGTTGTGCACGGGGGCCCTTTGGTGGCCAGTAATGTACATGTGGTAGGAGACAGTTGGGCACGGGGCCCTTTGGTGGCCAGTAATGTACATGTGGGAGGAGACAGTTGTGCACGGGCCCTTTGGTGGCCAGTAATGTACATGTGGGAGGAGACAGTTGTGTACGGGGCCCTTTGGTGGCCAGTAATGTACATGTGAGAGGAGACAGTTGTGTACGGGGCCCATTGGAAGCCTGAAATGTACATGTGGGAGGAGACAGTTGTGTACGGGGCCCTTTGGTGGCCAGTAATGTACATGTGGGAGGAGACAGTTGTGTACAGGGCCCTTTGGAGGCCAGTAATGTACATGTGGGAGGAGACAGTTGTGTACGGGGCCCTTTGGTGGCCAGTAATGTACATGTGGGAGGAGACAGTTGTGTACGGGGCCCGTTGGTGGCCAGTAATGTACATGTGGGAGGAGACAGTTGTGTACGGGACCCATTGGTGGCCAGTAATGTACATGTGGGAGGAGACAGTTGTGTACGGGGCCCATTGGAGGCCAGTAATGTACATGTGGGAGGAGACAGTTGTGTACGGGGCCCGTTGGTGGTTAGTAATGTACATGTGGGAGGAGACAGTTGTGTACGGGGCCCATTGGAGGCCAGTAATGTGCATGTGGGAGGAGACAGTTGTGCACGGGCCCTTTGGTGGCCAGTAATGTACATGTGGGAGGAGACAGTTGTGCACGGGGCCCTTTGGTGGCCAGTAATGTACATGTGGGAGGAGACAGCTGTGTACGGGGCCCATTGGAAGCCAGTACTGTACATGTGGGAGGAGACAGTTGTGCACGGGGCCCATTGGAAGCCTACATGTGGGAGGAGACAGTTGTGTATGGGGCCCATTGGAAGCCAGTACTGTACATGTGGGAGGAGACAGTTGTGCACGGGGCCCATTGGAAGCCTACATGTGGGAGGAGACAGTTGTGTACAGGGCCCATTGGAGGCCAGTAATGTACATGTGGGAGGAGACAGTTGTGTACGGGGCCCATTGGTGGCCAGTAATGTACATGTGGAAGGAGACAGTTGTGCATGGGGCCCATTGGAGGCCAGTAATGTACATGTGGGAGGAGACAGTTGTGCACGGGGCCCATTGGAGGCCAGTAATGTACATGTGGGAGGAGACAGTTGTGTACAGGGCCCATTGGAGGCCAGTAATGTACATGTGGGAGGAGACAGTTGTGCACGGGGCCCTTTGGTGGCCAGTAATGTACATGTGGGAGGAGACAGTTGTGCACGGGGCCCTTTGGTGGCCAGTAATGTATGGTGGGGCCCCCACTGTGTACAGACCCTGCAGAGTAAAATGTGGATGTTTCACTTGAATCTCCTCCTCTATGCAGAATACGGGACTCGTGAATCGTATTTCATGGGACTGGATGGGGGTCTCTCTTTTCCTCTCGTCGCTCTCCAGCTCGGCATTCTCTTGGCACACCTGCTTCCTCCGGGGAGATGTGAGGTCATCGGAGATGAAGGCCAGGAAGAAAAGCAAATAAGGTGCATTTTCCGCATCTGCCCGGGATGAAATAATTGGCTCTCTGCAATCACTTGCAGCGGATACGTGGCGGTTTGTTGGTTATCGGATGAATGAGGTCTGTGTTCCTGCCGCTGGAGGAAAGGTGGAGGAGAGATACATCAAACCCCGTCCTGCATTCTGCCCGCGGACATGAGAGTAGTGTCAAGAAAAAAGGGCATTGCCCATGGAAACCACCCATTTTAATCTGCATATTTATATTTCTCATGAGCCCTGGAAGCACCCATAAAATGTGGCCTTGCAGATGGGGTATCGGCGAGATTTGGTACTTCTCGTTCGGAGCCTGGTGGTTGATTTTTGGGCAGGCTAGTCATTCCTAGTTTGGGGCCCGGCCGATGAGGTTTACACAAGCCGTATGTTACTGGTTTAGGTCCTGGTGGATGAGGTTTGGGCAGGCTTGGAGCTACTGATTGGAGGCTTTATGGATGAGATTTGGACAGGCTGAGTGCTACTGGTTTGGGGCCCGGCCGACAAGGTTTATGCAAGCTTGATGCTACTGGTTTAGAGCCCGGCAGATGAGGTTTGTTCAGCCCTGGTGGATGAGGTTTGGTCCGGCTTGATGCTACTGGTTTGGGCCATGGTGAATGAGGTTTGGGCCGGGTTGATGCTATTGGTTAGGGTCATGGTGAATGAGGTTTGGGCCGGCTTGATTCTACTGGTTTGGGCCCTGGTGGATGAGGTTTGGACCGGCTTGATGCTACTGGTTTGGGTCCTGGTGGATGAGGTTTGGTCCGGCTTGATGCTACTGGTTTGGGTCCTGGTGGATGAGGTTTGGACCGGCTTGATGCTACTGGTTTGGGCCCTGGTGGATGAGGTTTGGGCCGGCTTGATGCTACTGGTTTGGGTCCTGGTGGATGAGGTTTGGACCGGCTTGATGCTACTGGTTTGGGCCCTGGTGGATGAGGTTTGGGCCGGCTTGATGCTACTGGTTTGGGCCCTGGTGGATGAGGTTTGGGCCGGCTTGATGCTACTGGTTTGGGCCCTGGTGGATGAGGTTTGGGCCGGCTTGATGCTACTGGTTTGGGCCCTGGTGGATGAGGTTTAGGCCGGCTTGATGCTACTGGTTTGGGCCCTGGTGGATGAGGTTTGGGCCGGCTTGAAGCTACTGGTTTGGGCCCTGGTGGATGAGGTTTGGGCCGGCTTGATGCTACTGGTTTGGGCTGGCTTGATGCTACTGGTTTGGACCCTGGTGAATGAGGTTTGGGCCTGGTTGACGCTACTGGTTTGGGCCCTGGTGGATGAGGTTTGGGCAGGCTTGACACTACTGGTTTGGGCCCTGGTGGATGAGGGTTGGGCCGGCTTGAAGCTACTGGTTTGTGCCCTGGTGGATGAGGTTTGGGCAGGCTTGATGCTACTGGTTTGGGCCCTGGTGGATGAGGTTTGGGCCGGCTTGATGCTACTGGTTTGGGCCGGCTTGATGCTACTGGTTTGGGCCCTGGTGGATGAGGTTTGGGCCGGCTTGAAGCTACTGGTTTGGGCTCTGGTGGATGAGGTTTGGGCAGGCTTGATGCTACTGGTTTGGGCCCTGTTGGATGAGGTTTGGGCAGGCTTGATGCTACTGGTTTGGGCCCTGGTGGGTGAGGTTTGGGCCGGGTTGATGCTATTGGTTTGGGCCCTGGTGGATGAGGTTTGGACCGGCTTGATGGCCCTGGTGGATGAGGTTTGGGCAGGCTTGATGCTACTAGTTTGGGCCCTGGTAGATGAGGTTTGGGCCGGCTTGATGCTACTGGTTTGGGCCCTGGTGGATGAGGTTTGGGCAGGCTCTGTGCTTTTGCTTTGCCGTTGCCAGGTGATGTGAAGCTGCTTCAAGGCTCGGAGTCGTGTGGGTGGAATTTGATGGAATTTCAAACTTACCAGGAGGTGGCAGTTTGTGCCAAATCAGTCAGGCAAGGCTTCATACTGTGCACGAGGCTTTGTAACAGATGGGAAAGGGTTAAGAATCTTCCTCGGGATGAGCTGGGAATGTCCAGAGCCGACGCTGAGTCACGCTGCTATTTCTGCTTCATTGCGCCATACGTGTGGGTGAACTGTACGCGATCGATCGTACTCCAACACAGAGCTTCCTTGCCAAGTGATTGGAGACATAATTGCACCCAAAGGGTTAATCTGGTGACCGGCGTCAGGCCTCGGCCTCGAGAAACTACAAGTATCAGCATGTCCATAAATCTCACCCACACAGCGAGTGTTGTGTTCAGGAAGTTTGCAGACTTGCGTGAGAAATAAAAGAAAACGGAATCTTTCTGCAGCTCCGATGTGTCGACGTCTACTGATGAGGCAGAACGCTCTGCTGGCGCAATACTCTGCATCGGTCTTTTGCTCGGCTCCTTTCGTATTATTTGGGAAAAGATGCAAAATCCTATAAATGCTGCTGACCCAGACGACAGGCGCTGTTTGGCTGAGAACAGGAGCGGACTGACCATTCGGGCACTGCCTGAGGGCCCCATGCCACTAGGGGGCCCCATCAGGGTTGCCAGGCTCAGTAAAACCAGGGACAGTGTGTAAAAATCTTTTTTTTTATTTTTTTTTACATCTGTCCCTGAAATGTCCCTTACCGACATGCTTTTGATGTGAAAATCCTGAGATTTTAGCTGCCCCGCCTCTGCACTGCCTCCTGGCGTGGTGGCCATCTGTAAGCCCTTTCATTAGGGTCGCCAAAGTCTCCCCTTACATCAGGGTCCCCATCTACCCCCTCTTACACCAGGGTCCCCAAAGTCCCCCCTACTTAAATCAGGTTCCCCCACTGCATCACGGTCCCCAGAGCTCCACCTTCTTAAATCAGGGTCCTCAGAGGTCGACCTTACATCAGGGACCACACTTTCATTAGGGTCTGCAAGGTTTCCCCTTACATCAGGGTCCCCATCTACCCCCTCTTACACCAGGGTCCTCAAAGTCCCCCCTACTTAAATCAGGTTCCCCCACTGCATCACGGTCCCCAGAGCTCTATCTCCTTAAATCTGGGTCCTCAGAGGTCGCCCTTACATCAGGGACCACTCTTTCATTAGGGTCTCCAAAGTCTCCCCTTACATCAGGGTCCCCATTTGCCCCCTCTTAATCAGGGTCCCCAAAGTCCCCCCCTGCTTAAATTAGGGACCCCAGAGCTCCCCCTTACATCAGAGTCCCCCTACCATGCTACTGGTTTGGCCCGGTTTGATGCTATTGGTTAGGGTCATGGTGAATGAGGTTTGGGCCGGCTTGATGCTACTGGTTTGGGCCATGGTGAATGAGGTTTGGACCGGCTTCATGCTACTGGTTTGGGCCCTGGTGGATAAGGTTTGAGTCGGCTTGATGCTACTAGTTTGGGCCCTGTGTATGAGGTTTGGGCCGGGTTGATGCTATTGGTTTGGGCCCTGGTGGATATGGTTTGGGCCGGCTTGATGCTATTGGTTAGGGTCATGGCGAATGAGGTTTGATCCGGCTTGATGCTACTGGTTTGGGCCCTGGTGGATGAGGTTTGGTCCGGCTTGATGCTACTGGTTTGGGCCCTGGTGGATGAGGTTTGGTCCGGCTTGATGCTACTGGTTTGGGCCCTGGTGGATGAGGTTTGGTCCGGCTTGATGCTACTGGTTTGGGCCCTGGTGGATGATGTTTGGGCCAGCTTTATACTACTGGTTTGGGCCCTGGTGAATGAGGTTTGGTCCGGCTTGATGCTACTGGTTTGGGCCCTGGTGGATGAGGTTTGGTCCGGCTTGATGCTACTGGTTTGGGCCCTGGTGGATGATGTTTGGTCCGGCTTGATACTACTGGTTTGGGCCCTGGTGAATGAGGTTTGATCCGGCTTGATGCTACTGGTTTGGGCCCTGGTGGATGAGGTTTGGTCCGGCTTGATGCTACTGGTTTGGGCCCTGGTGAATGAGGTTTGGTCCGGCTTGATGCTACTGGTTTGGGCCCTGGTGGATGAGGTTTGGGCAGACTTGATGCTACTGGTTTCCAAAGGATCTCCAAAATCACCCCCGCCTTACATCAGGGTCCCCCTACCATTAGGGTCTCCAAAGTCACCCCCGCCTTACGTCAGGGTCCCCATAGCCCCCTTACATCAGAGTCCCTAAAGCGACCATACATCATGATCCCTAGAGTCCATTCCCTTTCAATAGGCTCCCTAAAGTTGGACGGGAAGAGCAGAGTGGGGTAAGGAGTGGAGAGGTTGAAAAGTTGGGGTAGTGGAAGGGGAGGAGGGACCACATCGCTTACATCAGGATCCCTTCCTTCTCATTGCAGTGGTCGGCTACAGAACAGTTGGAAGCTTGAAGGCTGAGCACTGGGACTGGATAGGTTTGGAGACCCCCAAATAACCCCCCAACCCTCCATGTTGAGGGCATGTAGCCTGGTATGGTTCAGGAGGGTGGGAGGCACTCGCTCGCCCCTGCCCCCCCCCCCCTTCCTGGCCTGCATGCTCAGATAAGGGAGCCCATGCTGTTTTTTTTCGGACATTTTCATTGCGCAGTACAGAGCCGCCGAAAAGCCTCCGAACATCAGAATTTACGCTCAGCTGTAGAGGGGGGCCTGCGCACAATAGCCGACATTGTGCCACGCGCTCCCGATGCTCGTGCACGTCTGCAAGGGGCGGATGGGCGCGTGTGAGGGGCGGATGACTACAGAAGGGGGCGTATTTTGTAATGATGGGCAGTGCTGTAAAGATGGGGGCAGATTTTTTCCCAAAACTCAAACACATCTCCTAAACAAATATATCTCTGCTATTCTTCCTACACGTGAAAAATTTTGCGCCCAACCTTAACAGCACTGCCCATCGTTACATAATACGCCCCCTTCTGTAGTCATCCGCCCCTCACATGCGCCCATCATGAACAAATCCGCCCTTTGCAGACTTGCACGAGCATCAGGAGCGTGTGGCGCAATGTTGGCTATTGTGCGCAGGCGCAGCCTACAGCTGAAGTTCCGATGTTCGGCGGCTCCGTACTGCGCAAGCGGACATTATTCGACAGGGGGCATTTCTCGGCAGGACACCGGCATTCTTTTGTTTACATTTCAGCTGTCGGTGGGGAAGCCCGCTGACAGCTGATGAGCCATCGGTTCTTAAGGACGCGACGACCGGCTTCCCAACCCGCTCTTTAAACAACCAGCTATTCTTCACACAGAATTTGAATCGGTTGATCATTTATCGACTGATCTGGATTTGAATCCTTACGAAAATGTGGACTTTGTTAGAAAATGAATAAACTAAAACAAATTCCGAAACATAATAAATCTATCCGAGACGTAACAAATTTGCAGTTTGGCTTGTTGGCTCGGGGGTCTAGACGACCTCGTCTCGGCACTAGTCATTATATAGACGTTGGAAATAATGGGGGCAATGAATTGCCGCACGAATGCGCCAAATCTTCCGTTCATATTTTACACTCGCAAACTTTGCAGCTGTAGACGTTTTTCTGCGTTGTGGGTCTCATGAGGACCGGAGAAGACTTGAGGGAGGTTTTGTCTGTGCCCTTAGGGGTGCCCCCCCCCCCCCCGGGCAACATTGTGATAATACTGTCTGGTCCATCCAGTGCCGGAACCGAGGAGCCATCAGTCTTTGTTTAGCTTTGCGTTGGCATTGTAAGTCTGTCTGTCCAGGTGTTTCTCCCCCGCCGGCTCTTGGCCGCTCTCCAGCCTCTTCTGTTGTTTGCCGGATTGAATAGCAGCTGCAACAAAAGGCGAGCGGAGAGAAGTGGAGACAGGAAACGCTGACACAGCACAACTGCTTCTCCCTGCGTGCGAGATCAACGCAACTGGCAAACCAGGAGAGACGCCGAGCCATTCCATTGTTCCATTCAGGTACATTGGCCGAGAGCTCTCGCCGAGCTTCTGGGTCACCAAACTCGTTTCTGGTAGTGACCCCCTCCACCCCCAATCCTCCCCGCCCGCGGGCCGAGGGTCCTGCACAAACAATATTATGGAGAGCGATGACTACTATCCCTTCCAGAATCCATATACAGCACCTGATGGATGCCAAATGGTTGGAGGAACTTCTCCAATCGCTTCCAGCTATGACAACTTTCCATGTTGAACTTTTATACGCTGGAGAATAAAGCTTGGCACCAAAACAAAAGCCTATTGTTCCTCTGCTATTTATAATCAGGTGTCAAAAAACAAAAAGGAACCACAGCCAAAAAGTTCTGGATGGTGTGGATTCCAAGGAGAAAATAAATCCCGGGCCTTGTCCTCTGTCCAACATCCTGGATCCATGAGACCGACTACTACTAGATATACCATGACCTGGATCCACAAGACCAACTACTACTAGGTATACCATGACCTGAATCCATGAGACCGACTACTACTAGATATCCCATGACCTGGATTCATGAGACCAACTACTACTAGATATCCCATGACCTGGATCCATGAGACCGACTACTACTAGATATACCATGACCTGAATCCATGAGACCAACTACTACTAGTCTCATGGACATAGGTCATGATAGATCTCGTAGTAGTTGGTCTCACGGATCCAGGTCATGATGGATCTAGTAGTAGTTGGCCTCCGAGATGCATGTCATGGTATGTCTTGTAGTAGTTCTAGCAGATCCAGGTCATGATAGATCTTGTTGTAGTTGGTCTCCTGAATGTCAGTCATGGTATGCCTAGTAGTAGTTGGTCTCATGAGTCCAGGTCATGGTCTGTGTAGTGATAGTTATCCACATGTATTCAGGTCATGGGATATATAGTAGTAGTTGGTCTCACAAATCCAGATCATGGCATATCTAGTAGTAGTTGGTCTCTCAGATCCAGGTCATGGCATATCTAGTAGTAGTTGGTCTCACGGATCCAGGTCATGGGATATCTAGTAGTAGTTGGTCTTGTGGATCCAGGTCATGGGATATCTAGTAGTAGTTGGTCTCACGGATCCAGGTCATGGCATATCTAGTAGTAGTTGATCTCATGGATCCAGGTCATGACATATCTAGTAGTAGTTGATCTCATGGATCCAGGTCATGGCATATCTAGTAGTAGTTGATCTCACAGATCCAGGTCATGGTTTAACTACTACCAGATATCCCAGGACCTGGATTCATGAGACCAACTAGTACTAGTCTCATGGACCCAGGCCATGATATATCTAGTCAAGGAAACAAAAAAGGGATGCGCCACCTAAGTGCAATATGTCAGATGTTTAATCTCAAAAGAAATGCACTTGCAATACACCATTACAAAACAGGCTCACGTGATGCGCGGTGCCGTTCCGGTCTATGGTCCATCTAGATCCACGGATCTGCAGGCAGGGAGAGAAATCCATCCTGTGGCCACCAGGAAACAGCCAGGTTCAGCGTGGAGACACAGATGATGACGTTACCAGAGGGCGGGACCAGGGAGAGCACCGGAAGGAAGGTGACTAGAAACAGGCTACGCGCTCGGAGACAAGCTACTTCTACAGGCCTACTGGGATACTGCAGGTGTGATGGTGTTTATGTACTGCGGCCGCCCAGAGAACAGCATACCACAGTACACCAGCAGCATTTAATGCTTGGCCCATTCATGATCAGACCTTCGTTATGGTGTATAGATGTCTTAATATGCTGCTGGTGTGCTGTTCTCTGGGCGGCGGCAGTATATAAACACCATCACACCTGCAGTATCCCAGTAGGCCTGTAGAAGGAGCTTGTCTCTAGTCTCGCCTTCCTACCGGTGCTCTCCCTGGTCCCGCCCTCTGGTAAGTTACGTCATCATCTGTGTCTCCACGCTGAACCTGGCTGTTTCCTGGTGGCCACAGGATCAATTTCTCTCCCTGCCTGCAGATCCGTGGATCTAGATGGACCATAGACCGGACTGCACCGCGCATCACGTGACCCTGATGAGCCTGTTTTGTAATTGTGTATTGTAAGTTCATTTCTTTTGAGATTAAACATAGTATCTGACATATTGCACTCAGGTGGCGCTTCCCTTTTTTGTTTCCTTGTCTTCCCCCTAACAGAATTTGCTTTTCTCTTTCTTTTAGGACTGGTCATTTTGTACCACTATATGGACTATAAAACTGTGACTGTTTTCTAGACATATACGTTGCCCGCTTTTTAAGTGTTCGGTAGTACCAGTGTATGCACTAACAGTTTATTCCAAATTTCTGTACTTGACTGATATATCTAGTAGTCGTTGGTCTCACGGATCCAGGTCATGGTATGTCGAGTGGTAGTTGGTCTCACAGATCCAGATCAATGAGAATCGTAGTCCTCTTTCATGGAGACAGAACACAGGCAGAAGCAGCATTGTGTGCAGCCTCTACTGCTCTCCCACATTGTCAAAGTATGCAAGAGCACCCAATCCAATCTCCATGTCCTATGGTCGTAGAATCCAATTGGCTGTTCTGGGTAAAACGCAGAGACTTTATCTATGAGACATGTCGAGGTACCAGCATTGGAAACGATTCCGAGAGATAAAGATATAAGACTTACCAGACATTGAGCCCCAGGAAAAGTAGTAGGTGGTCTCACAGATCCAGGTCATGGTCTATCTAGTGATAGTTGGTCTCATTAATCCAGTTCATGGTCTATCTAGTGATAGTTGGTCACATGTGTCCTGGGATATCTGGTAGTAGTTAAACCATGACCTGGATTTGTGAGACCAACTACTACTAGATATGCCATGATCTAGTAGTAGTTGGTCTAACGCATCCAGGTCATGATAGATCTAGTAGTAGTTGGTCTCCTGACTACCAGTCAAGGTGTCCCTAAAAGTGGTTGGTCACATGTATCCAGGTCATGGCATATCTAATAGTAGTTGGTCTCATGGGTCCAGGTCATGGTCTGTGTAGTGATAGTTGGCCACGTGTATTCAGGTCATGGCATATCTAGTAGTAGTTGGTTTCACAAATCCAGGTCCAAGCTCAGCCGTGGGGTAGTGCCCGCGGCCCAGTCCGAAGCTCCGTGACACCCGCGAACCCGATCGCCGCTGGAGTCCCGCGATCGGTCCCCGGAGCTGAAGAACGGGGAGAGCCGTATGTAAACACACCTTCCCCGTTCTTCACTGTGGCGGCGTCATCGATCGTGTGTTCCCTTTTATAGGGAGACACAATCGATGACGTCACACCTACAGCCACACCCCCCTACAGTTGTAAACACATATTAGGTCACACATAACCCCATCAGCGCCCCCTAGTGGTTAACTCCCAAACTGCAATTTTTTTGTCTCTGTTGTCCCGTAGATTCAGCTGCATCATTTACTGGAAATCCCTGAACTTGTCCCAGTTCCAATAACCTCTGGTGCTTCATCTGGTGAGTGTGCGTTTTTTTTATGTACCAAGCGGGTTGTGTGAAATAAAAACACAGTTCTGCTTCATTATTCAGGAAAATATTTTCTTTTTAATTCTGCAAGACAGGTAAGTATTATGTAACCATGTAATCTGTACACAAATCTGCCCATACAGAGTATTGAACAATTAGATACAAGTTCACTTGTAACAACAGCCCACCATGGTACCAAACCATAAAAAGTAAAATACAGAGGGCGACAGCGGTCACCAGCGAGTGCAGGAGTCCTGGAAGATGACGGGCGTTGGGCGCCGTGAGCGCACGCTCACGGGAGGGGGGCCCCATCTCTGCTCTGTAGAGAGCCGGAACCTGGATCGCACAATAAAACGGGTTATTGCGTATTTGTACT
The DNA here is from genome assembly GCF_905171775.1 of Rana temporaria. Classification (NCBI taxonomy): domain Eukaryota; kingdom Metazoa; phylum Chordata; class Amphibia; order Anura; family Ranidae; genus Rana; species Rana temporaria. The sequence continues at coordinate 11,626 of NW_024404716.1, forward strand.
TTTATTGCATGAGGCCGATCTCCGCCCTGGACTTGGTGGCTGGTGACCGCTATCGATGAATGAGAAAAAAATAAAATAAATCAGCCTAAAACAGCTAGAGCGTGATGATGGGTGGAGTAACACGAAAAAACGTACAAACTGCCTCTTGTGAAACCCATTGAGTCTACCTATATGATTTCTTCATGACACCATAAAGACAGAACGTGTTTTACACTAACAACAGTCAGAACAAAGTAGCAGAGTAACATGCGGAAAATTTCCTCAAAAACAGGAAGAAAAAGTCATTAGAGACTGGAGTGGGGGATGGTGGGATCCCAGAGAGACCATAAGAAATGTGGCAGGATCCCGGGGACGGCCCGTCAGAAATGGGGTGGGATCCTTGGAAAGACCATCCAAAATGTGGAGTGAGGAAGTGGTGGGGATCCCAAAGAGACCATTAGAAATGTGGTGGGATCCCAGACAAGCCCGTCCTAAATGTGAAGTTGGGGGGTGGGATCTCGGACGGCCCGTCCTAAATGTGAAGTTGGGGGTGGGATCTCGGACGGCCCGTCCTAAATGTGGAGTGAGGAGGCAGGATGGCCCGTCAGAAATGATGTGGGATCCTTGAACAGACCATCTAAAATGTGGAGTGAGGCGGTGGTGGGATCCCAGAGAGCGACCATTAGAAACGTGGTGGGATCCCAGACAAGCTCATCCTAAATATGGAGTGGGGTGGGATCCTGGACGGCCCGTCCTAAATGTGGAGTGAGGCGGTAATGGGATCCCAGAGAGACTATTAGAAATGTGGTGGGATCCCGAAAGGCCCATCCTAAATGTGGAGTGAGACGCAGGATCCCAGATGGCCCGTCAGAGATGGGGTGGGATCCTTGGACAGACCATCCAAAATGTGGAGTGAGGCGATGTTGGGATCCCAAAGAGACCATTAGATGGTAGGATCCCAGACAAGCCCATCCTAAATGTGGAGTGGGGTCACGTTGGGATCCTAGAGGGTCTGTCCTAAATGTGGAGTGAGGCGGCAGGATCCCGGATGGCCCACCAGAAATGGGGTGGGATCCTTGGACAGACCATCCAAAATGTGGAGTGAGGCGATGTTGGGATCCCAAAGAGACCATTAGATGGTAGGATCCCAGACAAGCCCGTCCTAAAATGTGGAGTGGGGTCACGTTGGGATCCTAGAGGGTCTGTCCTAAATGTGGAGTGAGGCGGCAGGATCCCTCCCGGATGGCCCATCAGAAATGGGGTGGGATCCTTGGACAGAGCATCTAAAATGCGGGGCGGTGGGATCCCAGACGGCCCGTCCTAAATGTGGAGTGAGGCAGTGGTGGAATCCAGGATGGTCCATCCTAAATGTGGAGTGAAGTGGCGGTGGGGATCCCCAGACGGCCCATTCTAAATGTGGTGTGAGGCGGCGGGATCCCGTAGAGAAATGTGGAGTGGGGGCAGTGGTGGGATCCCGGGGCAGACCGCCGCCAGAACTGTGGTGGGATCCCGGACAGACCGTCCTAAGTGGTGGGATCTTGGCCAGACCGCCGGAAACATGGAGTGGGATCCCGGGGAAGACCGCCGCCATAACTGTGGTGGGATCCCAGGGCAGACCGCCGCCATAACTGTGGTGGGATCCCAGGGCAGACCGCCGCCATAACTGTGGTGGGATCCCAGGGCAGACCGCCGCCAGAACTGTGGTGGGATCCCAGGGCAGACCGCCGCCAGAACTGTGGTGGGATCCCAGGGCAGACCGTCCTAAGTGGTGGGATCCTGGCCAGACCGCCGGAAACATGGAGTGGGGCAGTGGTGGGATCCCGGACAGACCATCAGAAATGTGGAGTGAGGCAGTACAAGGATCCCAACCAGACCGTCAAAAAAATGTGTACTAAAAAAAAAAACTGAAAAGTTTCCACCACATCCTAGCTAAATTCTGCGCACTTCCTGCGCCCCTCTTCACAGATCCGCCGGGAACGCGCTGTGCACTTACTGCATCGTAATAGCTTATTGGGTTTTCGTTAGTGAAACCTGTTTGCATAATCCTCCAAAGCTTTTTTTTTTTTTTTCTTATTTTTTTTATATTAAACTGAATCACTTTCTGTCCCGCAGAATACATAACAATGGTATATATATTTATAATAAGAAACAAAAAAAAAAAAAAAGAATTTTAAACCTTTTTTTTAGGTCAAACATAGTATTCTTTTAATACATAAAATGAGTGCAACTGAAATGTCATGGATTCTCCTCAATCACTGCAACGTATGCTGGAGGCGGAAGATTCATTTAAAATAATAATAATAATAATTGGGATAAAATGGATTTTATCATCTGGAATTTCGAGGTCGGAGATGACAAAAAAAAAAAAAGCCTTCATGGTCCTAAGAAGGAATTGCCAGGGATCTGCGTACAGCCGGGGCAACTCTTACCTTCCACCCCCCCCCCCCACCTGTAATACGTCAGAATGCTGTATAGGGCCAGGCCTGCCACGTTGGGATCAGATAGTATGGACTCTGCACTATATAGGCCGGGCCTCCGGTCACATGACCCGGCCCGCCGAGTTCCTGGACCCGGGTGCGCCGTCAAAAAAAAAATCGCCACAAAAAACACATGGGGGGGGGGTGTACTCTTCATATGACGGGGCTTTCCCTTTAGTACAGCCCAATAGGGAGACCGGAGCCTGTGAAATTTTTACCCAGCACCCCTTAGTGCAGCCCAATAATGGAGACCGGACTACTGTGAAATGTTTACCCAGAATCCTTTTGTACCGCCCCAATATGGAGACCGGACCCTGTGGAATTTTTACCCAGCATCCTTTAGGCTCCATTCACACCTGAGCGGCATTCGGCGTACGTGGCGAATTTTGCAGCGGGTGTGAAACTTTCAATTTTTTTTTAAACTCTTCCCATTGCTGTCAATAGGCGAACGCCAATGTCGCCTGAAAAAAAGGGTCCGGGACTTTTTTTCAGGCGACAGGCGTTCGGCGTCTATGAGATGTGAACCATCTCCATAGACAGCAATGGGAATTCTCCCCTCTAGCGGCAGAAGCGTCCGGCGTTTTGTCGCTCAGGTGTGAATGCAGCCTTAGTACCATTCAACATGGAGACCGGACCCTGTGAAATTTTTACCCAGCATCCCTTAGTGCAGCCCAACATGGAGACCGGACCACTGTGAAATGTTTACCCAGAATCCTTTTGTACCGCCCCAATATGGAGACCAGACCCTGTGAAATTTTTACCCAGCATCACTTAGTACAGCCAAATATGGAGACCGGACCACTGTGATATTTTTACCCAGCATTCTTTAGTACCACCCAAAATGGAGACCGGACCCTGTGAAATTTTTACCCAGCATCCCTTAGTGCAGCCCAATATGGAGACCGGACCACTGTGATATTTTTACCCAGCATCCTTTAGTACCACCCAAAATGGAGAACGGTCCGCTGTGAAATTTTTACCCAGCATCCCTTAGTGCAGCCCAATATGGAGAACAGACTACTGTGATATTTTTTACCCAGAATCTTTTAGTGCAGCCCAACATGGAGACCGGACCCTGTGATATTTTTTACCCAGAATTCCTTAGTTACACCCAATATGGAGACCGGACCCTGTGATATTTTTACCCAGCATCCTTTAGTACCACCCAACATGGAGACAGGACCACTGTGAAATGTTTACCCAGAATCCCTTAGTGCAACCCAATATGGAGACCAGACCCTGTGATATTTTTTACCCAGAATCCTTTAGTACCACCCAATATGGAGACAGGACCGCTGTGATATTTTTTACCCAGAGTCCTTTAGTGCAGCCCAACATGGAGACCAGAACGCTGTGATATTTTTTACCCAGAGTCCTTTAGTGCAGCCCAACATGGAGACCAGAACGCTGTGATATTTTTTTACCCAGAATCCCTTAGTGCAGCCCAATATGGAGAACGGACTACTGTGATATTTTTACCCAGAATCCCTTAGTACGTAGACCAGAGTGTTTCTACCCAGCAATTCCTTCATAGGACAGCCAATGAGGACTTTTTTTTTTTTGGTGGTCAGAGACTTGTCATCTCAGTTGAAGGTCCAGATGTCTGATGGGAAGATACGGACCGTCTTCAAGGCGTTTTCTTGAAGCAGTCGGAACCATTAGGAAGGAAGGAAAAGAGAAGAAGAAGAAGAAACAAAAAAATCATCGTAATTTTCAAGTCCATTACCTCCACTGATCAATAAAAAGCTAAATTCCCCTGAAAGGATTCTGCCAATAAATGCAGAAATACAGCGAAATGTAGAAAAAGTCATTAAATTGCATGTCCCAACATCCTATAAAAACAACTCTTCTCACAAAGAGTCTTCAAGTACCAAGAGTTCAATTTGTCTTCAAAAAAGGAGACAAAGCGTTTTTTTTTTTTTTTGTTTTTAACGTTCCGACAGAAAAACTGCCGCGTAACAGAACTTGTTCCCGTAGCGTTTGCACCGTCATATCCGGTGATGAAGGACATTTAAAGCTACGCCAATGTCCCCTCACCCCCTTCCCAGCTACCTGTACAGGTGTTGTCAATGCCCCTCCCACTACGATACGAAAGGAGGGAGCACACAGTGCTAAAGAGTGCACCCCCCTTAAGCAGCATAGGTCGCTGGTCTAGGCACCACCCCCCCCCCCCCAATCCTGCACTGAAGTGCCGAAGGTGGCCATCTCTTATGCCTACCCCTCGGCTTGTCTCGGCGAGCGGTTTAGGCTTAGATGGACATTATCTATTAAAGTGAATGGGGCATTTGTAAGGAAAGAAAGAAGCCGGACCCTCCCCCCCAATGATCTTACGCAGTATCCCATGTCTCAGGTTTTCCCCCCCATTCCAGATATATAGGAGGTGTCAGAACAGAAGATATAATTAAAAACTTTAGGTCAACATGGAGAAATTCACATATGAACAGCCATCTGGCCAAGGAAGGGCGCGCCGCTGGAGCCTGGGCGTCCGAGGCCAAGCCGCCGGAGGGGGGGGGGGGTGGTTTCCTCGCCAGGGCCAAGGGAGGGCGCCCATGCCTGGTCGCCAGATGCCAAGGGAGGGCGCGCCGCCGGGGGTCTGGTCGCCAGAGGCCGAGGGAGGGCGCGCCGCCGGGGGCCTGGTCGCCAGAGGCCGAGGGAGGGCGCGCCGCCGGGGGCCTGGTCGCCAGAGGCCGAGGGAGGGCGCGCCGCCGGGGGCCTGGTCGCCAGAGGCCGAGGGAGGGCGCGCCGCCGGGGGCCTGGTCGCCAGAGGCCGAGGGAGGGCGCGCCGCCGGGGGCCTGGTCGCCAGAGGCCGAGGGAGGGCGCGCCGCCGGGGGCCTGGTCGCCAGAGGCCGAGGGAGGGCCCGCCGCCGGGGGCCTGGTCGCCAGAGGCCGAGGGAGGGCCCGCCGCCGGGGGCCTGGTCGCCAGAGGCCGAGGGAGGGCCCGCCTGGTCCCACCGGGGCTACAGTACTGGTAATAAAAGGCACACAGTATAGTGCACAAACGATAACATTCCTCACTAGACAATGTGCCTTGGCATGTCATGGAGGGGGGGGGGGGTAGAGGGGGGGGTTTCAAGCAAATCAGTGGACAAGATTAGGTGCTTTTTCTAGTGCAAATCAGAACGCTCCAGTTGAGGGTTTTCAGTTAGTTTTGTGACATAAAACTGCACCTGCAACCCGGGGGTGGTACGAATTATAGAGATCCGACATTCTCCCACAAGGAATCGGCAGCGGCACGCTGGTGCAGGTTTATAGATCGTCGAATATGTCTGGCAACCTGACGGCTAAAATTCACCGCCCACCCCCCCAGAAAAGGTGCCTGCTAGAGAAGCGCCAGCTATACGTGGAAGACAATTTCCAGAGCGCGGTGGCCATAAATAAGGGGAAGGGGGGGGGGGACAAAACACATAAAGCACCCATACATGTAATACTGACTTGCAATCTCCCCGGCCCCCACTGCAAGATTAACAAATACAGGGGGGGTGCGGCCGCCCCACCCAGAGAATCGCATTCATATTGCACAGTTACGCCCACTTCTCGTATTAAATTCGTAAACCTGGAAAGAGACAATAAGAGGGCGCTCCGCCATAAAAGTGCAAGACCTACACGCTACAGTACATCTGGCCAAAACCACACATGCAGGGGGCGGGGACACAATGCAACCAATGGGGGCAAACCCACAGCTGCCGTGACAATACATTTTGTTCTTTGAAAGGAAAATGCTCCTCCCTTATTTTACCCGCTTCTTCCAGCGGACACCACCCGCTGATCTCTGGAGCGCACCGTTTGCTGAAAAGCGAGTGCAAAAAAAAAAATTGGTAGATCGATGCGCAACGGCCGCCATGCCAAAGATGGGCAACAAACCCGAGACAGACGTGTGACTACAGCACATAACGGGGGGGAGTCTCACCCGGACACTTGCACAGAACGCAGGAGATGCACAATGCTTCTAGATGGCTTTATAAGCTGTACAAGTGGTTTGTCGGGGGGGGGGGGTCAAAGATCCAAAAGAGAGAAAGAAGCTGAAGACTCGCACTAAAAAAAAAACATTTCACTTATTAAATAAAAATAAATATAAAAACCATACAATGTAGCTGCCTAAATCAGATCCGTGATCTGTAATATCTTCTTCTGTGTGACCGCCAACGTTCCCGGCCTTAGGAAACGGTCGGTGTTCTGTGGACACGGGCGTACATCGGCCACGCCTTTCAGAAGAGTATCTAATGCGTTATCCCCTTTAGCCAATCAGTCTAAATAATTTACAACAGACCCCCCCCCTCCCTACCTCTTCATACCTCCCACCACTGGGAGGGGGCGCAGTACCCCTCATCATACTCCCACCACTGGGGGGCGCAGTACCCCTCATCATACACCCACCACGGGGGCGCAGTACCAATCCCAGAACATCTGGTTGAGGCTTGTCGAACATCAGGGATCACATCGATCAGCAGACACAGTGCAGGGGATCGATCACACTCACTCTCTCACACACGCACACACTAAATTGGACCAGTATATGAGGGCTGGGGGGACCGGACCCGGCTCTGACTTTCCCTCATCATATGAAAAGGGGCACAAACCTAGGCTCTGTGATCGGGACTGATCGTCCCCCCAGGATCATCAGAGCCAAGCCCCTCCCTGTTGGGGGGTCTGGAATTTTTAATTTTTTTTGGTACACTGAGCCATCTAGAAACACCGTCATCTGACAGTACAAAAAGTGACGTTTGTTCCCCTCCCTACCCCCCCAAAACAATTACACAACGGAGCACCAGCTCATCGTCAGTTTACATTCCAAAGAGTCCATTTGGATTACCTTTGGAAATAAAAGAAATATTATTAAACCCCTGGAGAACAGGCGGTGAGCACTATATACTGCAATGTCTCCCTGGAGAGCTGCAACGTCATGTTCTTCAGCCAAGTGGTGAGCCTCACGTTACAATGTAAAGTGTTCTGCAGCCAGGGAGCAAGCACTACATTGCAATGTCATGTGTTCCCCTCCCAGGTGGTGAGCACTACCCTGCAATGGCACATGTTCTGCAAGCAGGCAGTGCGCACTACTGTGTACTGTAACCCCGCAGAGCACTACACGGCCATGGAACATGTTCAGCAGCCAGGGGGGTCAGTACTACAATGCAATGGGCCATGTTCCACTCAAAGGTGGTGAGCACTACCCTGCAATGGAACATGTTCTGCAAAGCAGGCAGTGCGCACATTGCATTGTCACCCTGCAGAGCACTACACGGCCATGGAACGTGTTCAACAGCCAGGGGGTGAGCACTACAATGCAATGTCACGTGTTCTGCTCCCAGGCGGCGAGCACTACAATGCAATGTCACGTGTTCTGCTCCCAGGCGGCGAGCACTACAATGCAATGTCACGTGTTCTGCTCCCAGGCGGTGAGCACTACAATGCAATGTCACGTGTTCTGCTCCCAGGCGGTGAGCACTACAATGCAATGTCACGTGTTCTGCTCCCAGGCGGTGAGCACTACAATGCAATGTCATGTGTTCTGCTCCCAGGCGGTGAGCACTACAATGCAATGTCATGTGTTCTGCTCCCAGGCGGTGAGCACTACAATGTCACATGTTTTGCTCCCAGGCGGTGAGCACTACAATGTCACATGTTCTGCTCCCAGGCGGTGAGCACTACAATGTCACATGTTCTGCTCCCAGGCGGTGAGCACTACAATGTCACGTGTTCTGCTCCCAGGCGGTGAACACTACAAATGAAATGTCACCCCAGAGAGCACTACCCTGCAATGGAACGAGTGGTGCAGCCGCCACCTCCAGGATGAAAAAACAAAACAAAAACAAAGATAGATATATAGAAGCTTACAACAATATTGAGACAATTAGTGTTTCAAACCACCGTTTCGTTTTTCAAGTTTTGGCGGAGAAGTATGTGCAGATGCCGATGCAGAAATTCCCACGTAAGTGCCTAGTTCAGCGAGGAGGAGCAAAGTTTTGGTGGTTGAATTTGGTTAGAACTAGACTTTTCCTCACATGAAGAGTAAGTGCCATGGAAGCCAAAACTTTTTTTTGTTTTGTTTAGTGTTGCAAAAATAAAAGCAACTTTATTCATAGTTTTTGTTTCCTTCCAGGAAATCAAAGTGAATCGAGAATCCTTTGGTCTTCTTTCCCATATGTGTTGCTGGCTATCACCAGGAGCACGCGCTGGTGCGGACCTTTATCTTAAAAACGTCCTCCAGGCATTTTTTTTTTTTAGGGTACGAGGAGCACCTCAACAAAAAAAAAACAAAAAAACGATCTTCTCCACTGAGGGGGAGGAGCCCCAGCAAGCTCTGTTCTTCCACATTCTCAGCTGAACAAGCAGGGAAGCACCAGAACGCGGTTCAGCGCATGACCAGAACACTGTCCAGCACATGGGCCATCCTTACGATGACACGCCTTCTTCCTTTCACATTCACAAATTCACTTCTTGTGCAAATCAAGCAGTCTAAGTAAAAAGAATGCCCCTTTAGTTTCTAGAAAAAAAAAAAATAATAATAATGTAGAAAAGATCCAAAATGGCTGCCTGGGGGAGGAGTCCTCCGGGGGCTTATCTGCACAGGGAGGACGTGTGTGCGTAGACGGGGTAGGCCAGCCTGACATTCAGAGAATCGTTGTGTTGGACGAGGGAAGTATGCTGGTAATGGAGGACCAACTCCTTTAGTGTGCTGTACAGGTTGTACGGTTCCGCGAAGCCGAAGCCCCGTGACGTGCTGTAAATGACGCAATGCTTGACGTCGCCGTCCGCCCTATAAATAAAACGATACATGAGAAAAATCTACACTAAAGTGTCCGGCGGGCGAAGCATGCATGTCAAAAAGGGATGCGTTGTTCTCTATAATGCTTGGGAACAGCAGTACAGTGACATCAGCCCTAAGAATTAAATCTACACTAAAGTGTAGAGTGTCCAGCAGGAGGAGCATGCATGTCTAAAAGGAATGCTTTCTTTTGTATAATGCTTGGGAACAGCAGTACAGTAACAGCCCTAAAGAGTAGATCCACACTAAAGTCTGCAACACCCAGCAGGAGGAGCATGCACATCCTTAAAAAAAGAAAATAAAGAAGGGGGGGGGGGGTGAATTCTTTTGTATAATGCTTGGGAACAGCAGTACAGTGACGGACATCGGCCCCAAGAATTAAATCTACACTAAATTGTGCAGCTCCCAGCAGGAGAGGCAAGCACATTGAAAGGCATGCATTCTTCTCTATAATGCTTGGGAACAGCAGTACAGTAACAGCCCTAAGGAGTAGATCCACACTAAAGTCTGCAACACCCAGCAGGAGGAGCATGCACATCTTTAAAAAAAAAAGTGGCGGGGGGGGGGAGAGGGGTGCATTCTTTAGTATAATGCTTGGGAACAGCAGTACAGTAACTGACATCAGCCCTAAGAAATGCTTGGGAACAGCATTACATTGACTAGTGTGGATTTAGTTTTTAGGGCTGATGTCAGTCACTGTACTGCTGTTCCCGTGCATTATACAAAAGAATGCATTCCTTTAGATATACATGCTCCACCTGCTGGGTGCTGCAGACTTTAGTGTGGATTTAATCCTTAAGGCCAATTTCCTTCTCTATAATGCTTGGGAACAGCAGTACAGTGACTAGAGTGGATTTAATCCTTAATGCTGATGGGAACAGCAGTACAGTGACTAAAATGCTGTGCACTGCACACCTTTTAGTGAAGATTTAATTCTTAGGGCTGATGTTCAGCACTGTACTGCTGTTCCCAAGCATTATACAAAAATAATGCACTGCACCCCCCCCCCCCCCTTTTTTTTTATTGAATTTTCCCAAGCATTATACAAAATAATGCATGCTCCTCCTTCTGGGTTCTGCAGACTTTAGTGTGGCTTTAATCCTTAGGGCTGATGTCCTTCTCTATACTGCTTGGGAACAGCAGTACAGTGACTGACATTAGCCCTAAGGATTAAATCTACACGTGAAGAAGAGCAAAAATGAATGATGGCAGAACAAGCTAACATCTGTGAGAGGTGTTCTAACAACAGTATGGATCAAGAGAGAGGACTATAAATACTTACACCACAGAACAGGCGTAGCATCCTTTCTTGCTGCTCTCCCGGATTAGAAAAGCTCCGTCGGCCTTCCCTCCGAGGAGCTCTTCAGCTTGGACCCGATTGAGGTCCCCCACAAACCAGGTCTTCTCATCGTAGTGCGGCAGCAGCTCATCCTCCTCACTCATAAAATAGGGACTGTTATCAGAGGAGAAGATGGGTTACTATCAGAGGACCAGAGCTAGAGGCACGAAGATAGGCTGAGAAACAAGGACGACACTTACTCGTCTATACTTTTATTCTTTATTCCAAGCCATTCATTGATCCTTTTCTGCCGCACGCCTTTGTGATTAAGCCATCTATAGGGGGGAAAATAAATATGGAGAGAGAGTTACTGCATCATCCCGTGACATCACTAACACCTCCCATACCCAGTCACTGTGACATCAGCAACACCTCCCATACCCAGTCACTGTGACATCAGCAACACCTCCCATACCCAGTCACTGTGACATCAGCAACACCTCCCGTACCCTGTGTCACTGTGACATCGGCAACACCTCCCATACCCAGTCACTGTGACATCAGCAACACCTCCCATACCCAGTCACTGTGACATCAGCAACACCTCCCATACCCAGTCACTGTGACATCAGCAACACCTCCCATACCCAGTCACTGTGACATCAGCAACACCTCCCATAACCAGTCACTGTGACATCAGCAACACCTCCCGTACCCTGTGTCACTGTGACATCGGCAACACCTCCCATACCCAGTCACTGTGACATCAGCAACACCTCCCATACCCAGTCACTGTGACATCAGCAACACCTCCCATACCCAGTCACTGTGACATCAGCAACACCTCCCATACCCAGTCACTGTGACATCAGCAACACCTCTCATACCCCGCCACTGTGACATCAGCAACACCTCTCATACCCCGCCACTGTGACATCAGCAACACCTCTCATACCCCGCCACTGTGACATCAGCAACACCTCTCATACCCCGCCACTGTGACATCAGCAACACCTCCCATAACCAGTCACTGTGACATCAGCAACACCTCCCATAACCAGTCACTGTGACATCAGCAACACCTCCCATACCCAGTCACTGTGACATCAGCAACACCTCCCATACCCAGTCACTGTGACATCAGCAACACCTCCCATAACCAGTCACTGTGACATCAGCAACACCTCTCATACCCCGCCACTGTGACATCAGCAACACCTCTCATACCCCGCCACTGTGACATCAGCAACACCTCTCATACCCCGCCACTGTGACATCAGCAACACCTCTCATACCCCGCCACTGTGACATCAGCAACACCTCTCATACCCCGCCACTGTGACATCAGCAACACCTCTCATACCCCGCCACTGTGACATCAGCAACACCTCTCATACCCCGCCACTGTGACATCAGCAACACCTCTCATACCCCGCCACTGTGACATCAGCAACACCTCTCATACCCCGCCACTGTGACATCAGCAACACCTCTCATACCCCGCCACTGTGACATCAGCAACACCTCTCATACCCCGCCACTGTGACATCAGCAACACCTCTCATACCCCGCCACTGTGACATCAGCAACACCTCTGTAGAGTCACAGCGACACCTCCCCTCTATAGAATGACATTAGCGGTGGTCAGGGAACTCACACTAGGTACTGGTCTCGGATCTTCCTCAGCTGGATCAAGTCCGGTTTTATGCTGTTCATCTTCTTGTCCGTTTCCCGGTTGTCCAGCGCCTGTTTCTTCAGGTCTTGCTGCAGCCGCAGTTTACTGTCATGAATTTCCCCCAAACGCAAATTCAGCTTCTCGAAATTGATGATTATTCTGGGAAGAAGAGGAAGAAGAATTCAGTGCCGGCTGTACACACACACACACACACACACACACACACACACACGCACGCACGCACACACACACACACACGCACGCACGCACACACACGCACACACACGCCGCAAAACAACCAACAGGAGCCGACGTCACCGGTACCTACCTCTCCATCTCCTTCTCTCCGCTCTCCCTCTGAGACCTCTCCAGGAACTCCTTGCTGAACCTGTCCTGGGAATGACATTGCTCCTCAAATATCTTAATGGTTTCATTGAAGGCTTCGATCGCTGTTCGCTTCATCTGAATCTCCTGCAAGACAAAAAATAAATAAAAAATTCAATGTTATGCCACATACATGATCCATGAACACCATACATGATCCCCCTACACACGATCCGTAAACACCATACATGATCCCCCTACACACGATCCGTAAACACCATACATGATCCCCCTACACACGATCCGTAAACACCATACATGATCCCCCTACACACGATGTGTAAACACCATACATGATCCCCCTACACACGATCCGTAAACACCATACATGATCCCCCTACACATGATCCCCCTACACACGATCCGTGAACACATACATGATATGTGATGACAAGTGAATGCAGTGTGTAGGACAATGCAATAGATTTGGGCTTTTTAATTCAGTTTTTTATTCAGAATGTTGCAATATTAAAAAAAACAATAAAGCACATGAAAAGCCGTACAGACCAGCGGAGGTTTAGCATTGAACAGTCTATTCTAGAAATGATAGAAATTATGGGGGGGGGGGGACATCCTGTGTGAGTAAAAGAAGACGGTTTAGGTGCAACTGTCATGATCTGGAAAGAAGCCAGGTAATGGGTGTGCACATCTTACCCGGGTACCAGATGCTGAACAGTATAAATAAGATTGTATTGGGGGGGGGGGGGGGGTCTGGTTTATAATGGAAAATGGTAGTCGAGTGGCACAGTCAGGTAGAAAATATAATAGGGGGGGGGGGGGGGGGGGGGGGGGGGTTTACAAAGGAGCGAGTAAGGGAGAAAAAAAAAAAAAAAGCCAGTAGATAAAGAGACGCCACTATCATTCCTATATTCTAACAAAGGAGATTGCACGTGACATTGTGCCTCTTGTGGCAATGAGAGGGAACTGCAGGTGATGTAATCAATATCCTCCCAGCCTTCATCCTGTGACTTACATTAGAGGGGGAAACAAAACCCAATACAAAAGGCCTCGGATCCCGGAGCCCAGCCTGCTACCTACGTTACGTTACGTGCGTCCTCTCCACCTCATCGGACATTTCCTCGCTAAAATAAATAAATTATATTGCTTTTTTTTTTCAAAAATTGTCGCTCTTTTTTTGTTTATAGCGCAAAAATTTAAATCCGCAGAGGTGATCAAATACCACCAAAAAAAATCTCTATTTGTGGGGAAAAAAGGACGTCAATTTTGTTTGGGAGCCGTAATTGTCAGTTAAAGTAACGCAGCGCCGAAACGCCAAAAAGTGGCGGAGGAGGAGGAGACCTTATAGCTGTACATAAGTTCAGGGTGGTGTACACCCGGGAGGAGGGCTGACCTGTGACGTCTTGGTGTACTCCTCGTACAGTCTGTCGTATTCCCGACTCTTGTCCTGGAACTGCCCGTGGTATTCCTGAAGCTTCTTCCCCACGGCGTCTATATTGTCCTCCTTCACCAGCTGGTCCTGTTCAGAGCAAAGAGAGATGGCCGTGCGTTAGTACACAATGGGCCCGGGGGGGGGGTGGGGGGGGGGGGGGGGGGGGGGGGGGGGGACACAATACAGACCAACAACCCTCCATGCCAAGCACATGCTCACCTGCTGGTACCGGGACACCGGGTACAAGAGTTTGACATCCAGCTTCGGGTTGTACTGGGCCAGAGATTCGTGCCTGTAGTGGTTGATCAGTTCCACGACAGACTTGAAGGTGAGGGGGTCGGAGAATCCGTATTTCCCATCTCGGTGATAAATCTTTATCAGTTTGTTGTTCCCGCCCTTTCTGGAATAAAAAGTCAGAGGAATGGTGAGACGAAACGCAACGGGGCGGAGGGCACCCAAAACCGGACACTCCGTGCTACCAGAGGAGCCAGAACCCGACAAACCCCATGCTACCAGAGGAGCCAGAACCCGGACAAACCCCATGCTACCAGAGGAGCCAGAACCCGGACAAACCCCATGCTACCAGAGGAGCCAGAACCCGGACAAACCCCATGCTACCAGAGGAGCCAGAACCCGGACAAACCCCATGCTACCAGAGGAGCCAGAACCCGGACAAACCCCATGCTACCAGAGGAGCCAGAACCCGGACAAACCCCATGCTACGAGAGGAGCCAGAACCCGGACAAACCCCATGCTACCAGAGGAGCCAGAACCCGGACAAACCCCATGCTACCAGAGGAGCCAGAACTGGACAAACCCCATGCTACCGGTGACTGTACAAAAATGCAGATTGTGGTCTAGATTTGCCCCCTTACATAGTAATGAAGGGTCTATAAAATTTTTATCATAGGTGTATTTTATATGATAGAGACAGAAAATCAACCAAAACTCCAGAAAAATCACACAATACAAATGTTATAAATGGAGTTGCAGTTCAGTGAGTAAAATAAGTATTTGCTCCCCTTAGTAGTTGGGGGAGGTCCCTTGTTGGGAAGCACAGAGGTCAGACATTTCTTGTAGTTGGTGATCAGGTCTCCACACATCTCAGGAGGGATTTTGGTCTCCACTCTTCTCTACATCCTTAAGGTTTCCGAAGTTTCAGCTCCCTCCATACATTTTCTATAGGATTAAGGTCTGGAGACTGGCAAGGCCACTCCATGACCTTAACATGCTTCTTCCTGAGCCACTCCTTTGTTGCCTTGTTAATATGTTTTGGGTCATTGTCATGCTGGAAGACCCGTCCATGACCCATCTTCAGTCTTCTGTCTGAGGGAAGAAGGTTCTCCTCCAAGATTTTACAATACATGGCCCCGCCCATTAGCCCCTCAATGTGGCAAAGTTGGCCTGGACCTTTATCAGAGAAACCCCCAAATCCTCATGTTTCCCCCTCCCCCGTGTGACTGTAGGGATGGAGTTCTTAGGGTCATAGTCACCATTCTTCTTCCTCCAAACACGGCGAGTCGAGTTGATGCCAAAGAGCTGAATTTTGGTCTCATCTGACCTCAGAGCTTTCTCCCGATCTTCTCTGACCTCAGAGCTTTCTCCCGATCTTCTCTGACCTCAGAGCTTTCTCCCGATCTTCTCTGACCTCAGAGCTTTCTCCCGATCTTCTCTGACCCCAGAACTTTCTCCCGATCTTCTCTGACCCCAGAACTTTCTCCTGATGATCTCTGATCACAGAACTTTCTCCCGATCTTCTCTGACCTCAGAGCTTTCTCACGATCTTCTCTGACCTCAGAACTTTCTCACGATCTTCTCTGACCTCAGAACTTTCTCCCGATCTTCTCTGACCTCAGAACTTTCTCCCGATCTTCTCTGACCTCAGAACTTTCTCCCGATCTTCTCTGACCTCAGAGCTTTCTCCCGATCTTCTCTGACCTCAGAGCTTTCCCCCAATCTTCTCTGACCTCAGAACTTTCTCCCAATCTTCTCTGACCTCAGAACTTTCTCCCAATCTTCTCTGACCTCAGAACTTTCTCCCAATCTTCTCTGACCTCAGAACTTTCTCCCGATCTTCTCTGACCTCAGAACTTTCTCCCGATCTTCTCTGACCTCAGAACTTTCTCCCGATCTTCTCTGACCTCAGAACTTTCTCCCGATCTTCTCTGACCTCAGAACTTTCTCCCGATCTTCTCTGACCTCAGAGCTTTCTCCCGATCTTCTCTGACCTCAGAGCTTTCTCCCGATCTTCTCTGACCTCAGAGCTTTCTCCCGATCTTCTCTGACCTCAGAGCTTTCCCCCGATCTTCTCTGACCTCAGAACTTTCTCCCAATCTTCTCTGACCTCAGAGCTTTCTCCCGATCTTCTCTGACCTCAGAGCTTTCTCCCGATCTTCTCTGACCTCAGAGCTTTCTCCCGATCTTCTCTGACCTCAGAACTTTCTCCCAATCTTCTCTGACCCCAGAACTTTCTCCCAATCTTCTCTGACCTCAGAACTTTCTCCCAATCTTCTCTGACCTCAGAACTTTCTCCCAATCTTCTCTGAATCATTTAGATGTTCATTGGAGACTTCAGACGTTCTGTACTTGTGTCTTCCTGAGGAGGGACCTTCAGGATTTCATTCCATGGCGGTGTATTGTGTCACCAATGGTGTGTTTGGTGACTGAGGTCCCAACTGCCTTGAGATCATTCACAAGCTCCTCCCATGTAGTTCTGGGCGGATCCCTCACTTTTCTCAAGACCATCCTCACCCCATGAGGCAAACTTTTCCATGGAGCTCCAGACCGAGGAGGACCATTGATGATTATTTTGTATTTCTTCCATTTGTGAATAATCTCTCCAACTGTCGTCTCCTTCTCACCAAGATTCTTCCTGATGGTCTTGTAGCCCATTCCAGCCTTGTGCCGATCTCCGATCTTCTCCCCGACGTCCTCTGACAGATCTTTGGTCTCCCCCATGATGGTGAGATGTGATTGGAGGAAAGAGATTGTGTGGACGGGTGACTTTTATACACAACGAGTTGTCGTTAGGAGAACCTTCTTACCTTGACAGGACTGATCTGTGTACCGCATGAGCGCCCCCTGTAGCCAGTCTATGTATCCTCCATATATACACCCCATATATACTATATACACTCTCTATATACACACACACCACATGAGCGCCCCCTGTAGCCAGTCTATGTATACTCCATATATACACCCCATATATACACCACATGAGCACCTACTGTAGCCAGTCTATATACCCCCCATATATACTATATACACACACACACACACACACACACACACACACACCACATGAGCGCCCCCTGTAGCCAGTCTATGTATACTCCATATATACACTCTCTATATACACCACATGAGCACCTACTGTAGCCAGTCTATATATATATATATATATATATATATATATATATATATATATATATATATATATATATATATATATATATATATATATATATATATATATATATATACACACACACACACACACACATACACGAGCGCCCCGTGTAGCCAGTCTGTGGGGGAGAATTATTGTTGGTTGGTCGGGTATCAAATACTTACTTTACTCCATTTATAACGTTGTGTATCATGTGATTTTTCTGGATTTAGCTAAACAAGGTCTATGGCCCTCCAGATGATTCTACTCAATGTCTTCCCCCTTCATGTACAGAGCCACCTACCTGAGTGTCAGCGTGTAATCTCCCTGCATCTTCGTGGAGGCGTCACGGACCAGGAACGTCCCGTCCGGCATGTCACGCAGCTTGTCGTTCACCTCTTCCCTGCGGAGAGAAAAAAAAAAAAGTGGGACTGAGTCTCCGCTGCTGAAGCGGCACAATGGACACAAACGTACGAAAAGGAGGACGATCGTTCCGATCCTTACCTGGAGATGTCTCCCCAGTACCACTCTGCATCGTGGAGCGCAGTGCAGGCGCCGTCCTTATTGCTGCTGTTACACAGGGGACTCATGGGCTTGGCTGGTTTTGGTGGAAGTGCTGCAAAAAAAAAAAAAAATATTATAAAAATTTTATTTTTTCAATAATAAATAATTACACAGCACTAGACCCACCAAAAATATTTGCATCCCACCCCCTCAGGTCGGTGAAATGTGAGATCAGCAAAGAAGAATGTGTGCGTGGTAAAATGGAAAACTCCACACAATCCAAAAAGTCGCATGACAGCGTGAAAAAAATAAATAAATACCTGGCCAAATTCTAACAATCCTCTCCTACGTGTAAACAAAAAAAAATTATAATTTTATTGCTAGAAAAATGAATCCCAAAAACCACACATTCAAAATTGTAATTTATTAAGCAGAGACCTTGGGAATAAAACGGCAGTTGTTACATTTCTTTGTCACACGATATTTGCACAGCAATATAAAAAAAAAAAAAAAAAAAATGTATATTATATATATATATATATATATATATATATATATATATATATATATATATATATATATATATAAAAAATTAATAATAAATAAAAAAAAAAAAAAAAACACACACACACACACACACACACACACACACACACACACCCCATTTACCCCAATTTCTTTGGTAAACTATAAAGAGATGTTAAAGCGGAGTTCCACCCAAAAATAGAACTTCCACTTTTTGGAACCCCCCCCCTCCCTCCGGTGTCAGATACCTGTGTAATTCGGGCTGTGCATGTCATAAGCCTAGGCCAGTGATGGTGAACCTTGGCACCCCAGATGTTTTGGAACTACATTTCCCATGATGCTCATGCACTTTGCAGTGTACTAGAGCATCATGGGAAATGTAGTTCCAAAAACATCCGGGGGGCCAAGGTTCGCCATCACTGGCCTAGTCCAATGACCAGACAAGAAGCAGGAAGTGGGCTGTATAAGGAAACAGGAAGTGGGCTGTAGAAGGGATTTACTGGCAGAAAAAAAAAAAAATGCTTTAATATCCAAGGTAAAAAAAAATAACCAAAAAATAAATGTTTTAATCCAATTATTAAAAAATAAGGGCAAAAGATTTAATAGATGGAAACATGAAAGAATAATAAATAAAAAATAAAAAAGGACTGAAGGTCCACTTTAATAAAAAAGAGAAAAAAAAAATAAGTCTGGACTTCAAAGTGTTACTAAAGTGCCGTGAGATTTCTAACAGACTTGAGTCGCACAGAAATCGCATGACAAAAAGAAAATTGGTGCCGTTCACATCAATGCGACTTTGGGGAAAGGTTCCTGTGCTACATTGGTGCGATTTACAGGGCAAATTGGCCTCAAAGAATATGCAAAAAAATAAAATAAAAAATATATGCAACCAATGAGGCTTTAATAAAGCACAATTTGTGTGAGTGAAACGCGTAGAGATGTTCCTCCCTTGTTTGTACATGTAGTGCTTTTCATTGTTTTAATGCAAATAAAAGGCATTTGGATCTAAAAAAAAATAAAAAACACACACCTTTAACCACTTAAGGACCGCCTCCTGCAGATATATGTTGGCAGAATGGCACGGCTGGGCACAGGCACGTACCTGTACATCCTCTTTAAGTGCCCAGTCGTGGGTCGCGGGCACACGCCCCAGTGCGAAGCTCCGTGACCTACGGACCCGATCGCCGCCGGAGTCCCGCGATCGGTCCCCGGAGCTGAAGAACGGGGAGAGGTGAGTGTAAACACAGCTTCCCCGTTCTTCACTGTGGCAGCTTCATTGATCGTGTGTTCCCTGATATAGGGAAACACAATCAATGATGTCACACGTCCAGCCCCGCCCCCCTACAGTCAGAAAAACATATGAGGTCACACATAACCCCTACAGCGCCCCCGAGTGGTTAACTCCTAAACTGCAATTGTAATTTTCACAGTAATCAGTGCATTTTTATAGCACTTTTTGCTGTGAAAAGGACAATGGTCCCAAAAATGTGTCAAAGGTGTCCGCCATGTCGCATTCACAAAAAAATAAATAAAATAAAATAAAAATGCAATAAAACCCTCTCCTATTTTGTAAACGCTATACATTTTGCGCAAACTAATCGATAAACGCTTATTGAGATTTTTTTTTACCAAAAATAGGTAGAAGAATACGTATCGGCCTAAACTGGAGGAAAAAAAAGTTTTATATATTTTTGGGGGATATTTATTATAGCAACAAGTGAAAAATATTGCATTTTTTTCAAAATTGTCGCTCTATTTTTGTTTATAGCGCAAAAAATAAAAACCGCAGAGGTGATCAAATACCACCAAAAGAAAGCTCTATTTGTGGGAAAAACAAAACAAAGACGCCAATTTTGTTTGGGAGCAATGTCGCACAATTGTCAGTTAAAGCGACGCAGTGCCGAATCGCAAAAAGGGGCCTGGTCCTTTACCTGCATAAAAGGTCTGGGTCTTAAAGGGGTTTTCCACCCATTTTGCAAGTTTATTAAAAGTCAGCAGCTACAAAAAGTGTAGCTGCTGGCTTTTAATAAACCGACACTTACCTGCTCCACGGCTCCAGCAACGCGCCGGACGGGGCTCCGCTCCTCGTCCCCCCTCGCCGGCCGGCGTCTTCATGCTCAGTGTGGGCACCCGGCCGTAACAGCTTTCGGCTTCACGGCCGGGCACCCACTGCGCATGCGCGAGCGGCACTGCGCATGCGCGAGCGGCGCCGTCTGATTGGACAGGCGATCGCCGAGGACCTGTCACGTGTCCTGGGCGATCGCCTACAGCAGCCCCTTCCTGTAGGTGATTAAGCTTAATCGTCTACCCGGAAGGAGGAAGTGGGACAGGAAGTCCCACTCCCCCCCCCCAAAAAATTACATGCCAAATGTGGCATGTAAGGGGGAGAGGAGTGGGTTAAGAGGAAGTTCCAAATTTGGGTGGAACTCCTCTTTAAGTGGTTAATAACGCCATCACAGCGCTAATGTAATATTTCTGCCCGTTATTTCACACAACCAATAATTCTCCACCCGGGAGGATGGATGGCTCCATGTATGTGCCAACACCGGTGGGGGGGAGGGGGTAATCGCACCCTATAACTATCCCCGTACCCGGGGCCCATACTGCCCAATAACTGAATAATAAACCCAGAGCTACAGAAAACATCCTCCATCCACTTCTCACTACTCTACAGAACGTCCCGTAAAAGTGAAACAAAACCCGACCGGCTACATTCCTACCTCTCCCCACAGACAGAGTTCATAGAAGCGACATACTTACAACTAAAAGTAAGAAAAGTCAGACGGGAGCGGACATCTGCTGGGGGATGTGGGTAAGATACCTTCTCCTATACACGATCAGATAGGTGGCTCTTGGGGGGACTGGACAGACACCCTCAGCAAGTTGGTTCTTGGGGGGGGGGGAGCAGACATCTGCCAGGGGTTGTGGGTCAGACACGTTCTCCTATACACGCTCAGTGCCTCCTATACACGCTCAGCAAGTTGGTTCTTGGGGGGAGCGGACATCTGCCGGGGGTTGTGGGTCAGACACCTTCTCCTAGACACGCTCAGTAAGTTGGATCTTGGGGGGGAGCGGACATCTGCCGGGGGTTGTGGGTAAGATACCTTCTCCTATACACGATCAGATAGGTGGCTCTTGGGGGGGACTGGACAGACACCCTCAGCAAGTTGGTTCTTTGGGGGAGCAGACATCTGCCGGGGGTTGTGGGTCAGACACGTTCTCCTATACACGCTCAAACAAGTTGGTTCTTGGGGGAGCAGACATCTGCCGGGGGTTGTGGGTAAGATACCTTCTCCTATACACAGATAGGTGGCTCTTGGGGGGACTGGACAGACACCCTCTCCTAAGACACGCTCAGTAAGTTGGATCTTGGGGGGGAGTGGACATCTGCCGGGGGTTGTGGGTCAGACACCTTCTCCTCTACATTGCTCAGTGAGTTTGTTCTTGATGGGGGGGGGGCAGACATTCTCTCCTAGACACGCTCAGTAAGTTGGATCTT
Source organism: Rana temporaria (assembly GCF_905171775.1). Taxonomy (NCBI): domain Eukaryota; kingdom Metazoa; phylum Chordata; class Amphibia; order Anura; family Ranidae; genus Rana; species Rana temporaria. The sequence continues at coordinate 33,493 of NW_024404716.1, forward strand.
GGGGGGGAGCGGACATCTGCCAGGGGGTTGTGAATCAGACACCTTCTCCTCTACACGCTCAGTAAAGTTGGTTCATGGGGTGAGTGGAGATCTACCAACAGTTGTGGGTCAGACACATAGTTACATAATTAGTATGGTAATAAAAAAAAAATAATAATAATAATAAATAATAATAATAACACGAGTCTATCAAAATCAACTAAAATAAAAATAATTTCATACAATCCCAAATACACAATTCTATACCCACAGTTGATCTTGAGGGAGCAGACATCTCACAGGGTTTGTGGGTCAGATACCCTCTCCTATACACGCTCAGTGACTCCTATACACGTGCAGCAAGTTGGATCTTGGGGGGGGGGGGGGGGGGGGGGGAGCAGACATCTGCCGGGGGTTGTGGGCCAAATACCCTCTCCTATACACACACTCAGTGACTCCTATACACGCACACTAAATTGGTTCGGGGGGGGGGGGGGTGGTGGGTCAGATACCCTCTCCTATACATGCTCAGTGACTCCTATACACGTGCAGCAAGTTGGATCTTGGGGGGGGGGAGGAGACATCTGCCGGGGTTTGTGGGCCAAATACCATCTCCTATACACACTCAGTGATGCCTATACACGCACAGTAAATATTTTTTTGTGAGGGGGTAGTGGACAACTGCCTGGGGGTTGTGGGTCAGACACCCTCTATATATGAAAATAAAATTATTAAAGAATCAAATATTCCACCAAGTGCAAAAAAAAAAAAAAAATGGATGGAGTAGAAAAGAAAACAGCTTCCAAGTCTTTCTTGAAGGACACAAAATGGTGACTTCTCCTATGAAGTGCGATGACCCACCACCGGTACAAGCGCGACGACCCACCACCGGTACAAGCGCGACGACCCACCACCGGTACAAGCGCGACGACCCACCACCGGTACAAGCGCGACGACCCACCACCGGTACAAGCGCGACGACCCACTACCGGCACAAGCGCGACGACCCACCACCGGCACAAGCGCGATGACCCACCACCGGTACAAGTACGATGACCCACCACTGGTACAAGTGTGAGCTTCCCGGAAGAGATGGACTCGGGGGGGACATACGTCTCCGTAAGTCGGCATGTATGGAATAAACCAAACTGTTGTGAACTGGAAGGATCCTAGTTAAATGACCACCACGACCTCCGATCAACGATGGTACAAATGCAGCAAAGCATACGATGAAACTGGATCCCAGAACTTGCTCTCAATAAATGTCAATGATGTGAGGAAATACGAAAGGAAAATGGCCACATCGCGTAATCTCGTTTAAAATAAATAAAATATTTATTGCACTTACATGTAGCTGAAAAATCGCACGCTTGTATATACAAAATGAGGCGGCAGTGGAGTCCTCCCAACGCGTTTCGTGTTACAACACTTCATCTGGGGGGTGTATCTCCACTATAGCCCCCTTCAATTTAAATGAAATAAATGACCCCCAATTGATGAGTCCAACTCACAGTAACACGCCGGCATCGCGGCAATGCACTTCTGGTATGTACAAAGATGGTGGGACGGCGTGCGTTCCACACCTCAACATGACAATTAGGCCTCGTGTTCCAAGCCTCGGCATGAATCGGGACGTAGGCACGAAGTGTGCGCTCCACCTAGATGACCCAGAACTCCCTCCGGGTGAGAGATGTTAACCGGAAGTAAGTGCGAGACCGACGCAGACGTTCCGCGCCACTCAAGCCTCGGCCTGGATAGACTGTTGCGCTCCATGCTCTACCCCGGAAGTGCCGATAATTACAATGAAAATTATGATGGTAAACATAAAAAAAACTTAAAACTCAGGATGAATCGGAGAGAAATAGAATACTAAAAAGAGAAAAATTTGTATGTATTTGAACTTAAAATTGAATAAGTATAAAATCATATATAATTAATCGTATAGCAAGAAAACAAATCTTGCATACAAATAAACATAATATATTCCAAATATCTTAGAGGAGTGGACATCTAAGGGTTGTGGGTCAGACACAGTTAGTCTGGTTGAAACAAAAACGCACAAGTCCATCCAGTTCAACCAAAAAAAAAAAAAAAGTTAGCCCATACACACACACACACACACACACACACACACACACACACAGAAAAGTAAAAAAAACAGCAGAGCATGATCCAATTTGCTCCAGCAGGAAAAAAAAAAAAAAAAAAAAAAAAAAAAAAGAATTCCTTCCTGATCCCCCGAGAGGCAATCGGATATTCCCTGGATCAACTTCACCTATAAAAGGTTAGTACTCAGTTATATTCTGTACATTTAGGAAAGGATCCAGGACTTTCTTAAAGCAATCTACTGAGATGTCCAGAACCACCTCTGGAGGGAGTCTGTTCCACATTTTCACAGCTCACCCTCAGACACCCTCACCTCTACACGCTCAGGGGCTCCTCTACACGCTCAGGGGCTCCTCTACACGCTCAGGGGCTCCTCTACACGCTCAGGGGCTCCTCTACACGCTCAGGGGCTCCTCTACACGCTCAGTAAATTGTTTTTTGGTGGAGTGGATATCTGTCGGGGATTGTGGGACAGGCACCCTCAGTGACTCCTCTACATTCTCAGATAGGTGGCTCTTGGGGGAGCAGACATCTCCCGGGGTTCATGAGTCAGAAACCCTCTCCTCTACAAGTGGGTTCTTGGTGAAGGGGACATCTGCTGAAGGTTGTGGGCCAGGCACCTTCTTCTAGACACACTCAGCAAGTTGGTTCTTGGTGGAGCAGAAATCTGCCGGGGGTTGTGGGACAGTCACCCTCTCCTATACACACTCAGATAGGTGGCTCTTGGGGGGGAGCAGATATCTGCCAGGGGTCGTAGGTTTACCACCCTTCTCTTCTACACGCTCAGAGGCTCCTCTACACATTCAGTAAATTGGTTCTTGGTGGAGTGGACATCTGCCGGGGGTTGTGGGACAGGCACCCTCAGTGACTCTTCTACATGCTCAGATAGGTGGCTCTTGGGGGGGGAGCAGATATCTGCCAGGGGTCGTGGGTCCACCACATTCTCCTCTACACGCTCAGGTACTCCTCTACACGTTCAGTAAATTGGTTCTTGGTGGAGTGGACATCTGCGGGGGTTGTGGGACAGGCACCCTCAGTGACTCCGCTACATGCTCAGATAGGTGGCTCTTGGGGAAGCAGGCATCTGCCGGGGTTCATGGGTCAGAAACCCTCTCCTCTACAAGTTGGTTCTTGGTGAAGGGGACATCTGCTGAAGGTTGTGGGCCAGGCACCTTCTTCTATACACGTGCAGCAAGTTGATTCTTGGTGGAGCAGACATGTGCCGGGGATTGGGGGACAGGCACCCTCTCCTCTACACGCTCAGATAGGTGGCTCTTGGGGGGGGGGGCAGATATCTGCCAGGGTCGTAGGTCCACCACCCTCTCCTCTACACGCTCAGTGGCTCCCATACACGTGCAGCAAATTGGATTTTAGGGAAGCGGACATCTGCCGGGGGTTGTGGGACAGAAACCCTCTCCTCTACACGCTCAGTGACTCCTATACACGCTCAGCAAGTTGATTCTTGGTGGAGCAGACATTTGCTGGGGGTTGTGGGACAGGCACCCTCTCCTCTACACACTCAGAGCAAGTTGGTACTTGGGGGAGCGGACATCTGCCGGGGGTTGTGGGACAGGCACCCTCAGTGACTCCTCTACATGCTCAGATAGGTGGCTCTTGGGGGGAGCAGACATCTGCCGGGGTTCATGGGTCAGAAACCCTCTCATCTACAAAGTTGGTTCTTGGTGAAGGGGACATCTTCTGAAGGTTGTGGGCCAGGCACCTTCTTCTATACACGTGCAGCAAGTTGATTCTTGGTGGAGCAGACATCTGCCGGGGATTGTAGGACAGGCACCCTCTCCTCTACACGCTCAGTGACTCCTCTACACGCTCAGGATAGGTGGCTCTTGGGGGGGGGGGGGGGGGGAGCAGATATCTGCCAGGGTCGTAGGTCCACCACCCTCTCCTCTACACGCTCAGTGACTCCTATACACGCTCAGCAAGTTGATTCTTGGTGGAGAAGACATTTGCTGGGGGTTGTGGGACAGGCACACTCTCCTCTACACGCTCAGAGCAAGTTGGTTCTTGGGGGAGCGGACATCTGCCGGGGGTTGTGGGACAGGCACCCTCTTCTCTACACGCTCAGTGACTCCTATACACGCTCAGCAAGTTGGATCTTAGGGAAGCAAACATCTGCCGGGGGTTTTGGGACAGTCACCCTCTCCTCTACACGCTCAGTGACTCCTCTACACGCTCAGAGCAAGTTGGTTCTTGGGGGAGCGGACATCTGCCGGGGGTTGTGGGACAGAAACCCTCTCCTCTACACGCTCAGTGACTCCTCTACACGCTCAGAGCAAGTTGGTTCTTGGGGGAGCGGACATCTGCCGGGGGTTGTGGGACAGAAACCCTCTCCTCTACACGCTCAGTGACTCCTCTACACGCTCAGAGCAAGTTGGTTCTTGGGGGAGCGGACATCTGCCGGGGGTTGTGGGACAGTCACCCTCTTCTCTACACGCACACACACACACAGTGACTCCTCTACACACTCACCAAGTTGGTTCTTTGGTGGGGGGGGGAAGCAAGCATCTGCCGGGGGTTGTGGGTCAGACAACCTCTCCTCTACACGCTCAGTGACTTCTATACACGCTCAGATAGGTGGCTCTTCTACAGCTTTGCTCGCTAGTAACCCTAATCCTCCTCCTCCCCCCTCCCTCCTCCCTTCGCACTGCTCGCCATCCAACCCGATTTCTCTTCTAAATCCCAAATCAGACGCTGTTGGCAAAAACTAATCTCTGAATGGAGACAGGGCAGCGGCCAATCAGGGCGCAGCAGAGGAATCGTATGTTACTGACGTTGAGCTGCAGAAAGATGTGCGGGGGAGCGGTAGGGACTTTTTAGTAAAGCGGCTCGGCATTTTTTTTTTTTTTTTTAGTGCTCAGTTCCTGCAGAAAGCTGGGGGGGGGGGTGTTCAGAAAGGGACGTCTGGGGGGGGGGGGGGGGGGCGCACATTTTGTACAGCCGTCTTTGCAG